>NC_135225.1:11174002-11474002 GCF_052324685.1 Brachyhypopomus gauderio | reverse complement strand
ACGAGACTTTTCGGTCTAACACCGTCGTTAAGCGGGGACTCGCTGTATTGTTTGCGCTTGAAAAAAGGAGAAATATTTTTATTTATTTTATTTTAACTTTTATGAAATTTTATTTTAATTTCAATTTGTAGGACAAGTTTATTAAGTTCATGCTTGCATCATGCATGTTAAGAGTTCTAATAAAACATTTCAAAATGCATGTGTAACTCAGTTAAATAAAAGTATGTTGTCCAGTCATATAATTTGTCATTTTAGTTTCCTTAAAATCTCGTCACGTCTCGTTCTCGTGAACCCAATATAGTGTATCGTCACACCCCTAGCAGTAATCCTCAGTATGGAGGAGATGATAAACACCCTGACCAGTGCACGACCTATGGTGGCGTACTGCTTACAAGCAGAATAAATAGAACATTTCTCCATAGTACTGCTGGCTAGCATACTATCAGCGGTGATTCGCTTGATTCGGAGCTGCGGTGTTTGTGTAAATTTACTCATGTTCAAAGGGCTTCCATATGGGAAGATACAACTCTCACAGTCCTCCTCAAACCGAACCAGTGTGCATGTCCGCGCAGCGCGGACGGTGACTTGTGCAATACGACTGGACCTACAGAACATTCATACAGTGCCATTCATTCAGTAGTATTGTAATAGTGCATATATATCTGTGTGAATGGCTGAAACACAGTCACTGATGTAAACTATGGACCCGCTCTGCGCGGCCCACTGATCAGCTGATGTGCGCCGTGTTGTCAGTCAGTATGTATGTCCAGACACAGTGTACTGCGCAGGTAACCCGTCCGTGCTGCGCGGATCTGCACTCTGTTCAGTTTGAGGAGGACTGAGAGGTTTATCTTCCCGTATGGAAGCCCTTTGTGCCGCATCATGCGATGCGGTTACCGCTTCTGGTGTAATGTTCTGACGATTTCAGTGTGAATCTGAACATGAATTATGATTACACATACAAACTGCACCTCCGAATCAGGCCAGTCACAGCTGATAGCACGCTAGCCAACTACTATGGAGAAATTTTCCCTGAATTACGAGATGCCTCACTCATAACGAGCAGCCTGCCGCCATACCCAGTTCACAAACTGAAAGCACAAAATGGCGCGAGTGCGTCGATGACGTCAGATTTCATTCCATATATTCAGACTTTCACCACTTGAAAGTCTGAATATATGGAATGAAAACCTGAATATATGGAATGAAAGTCTGAATATATGGAATGAAAGCCTGAATATATGGAATGAAAGCCTGAATATATGGAATGAAAGTCTGAATATATGGAATGAAAGTCTGAATATATAGAATGAAAACCTGAATATATGGAATGAAAGTCTGAATATATGGAATGAAAGTCTGAATATATGGAATGAAAACCTGAATATATGGAATGAAAACCTGAATATATGGAATGAAAACTGACGTCTTTGACGCACTCGCGCCGTTTTGTGTTTTCAGTTTGTGGTAATTATAGGAAATTGTAACTACTTCGTTTCACAACATATATCTGTCTGACTGAACAGTTCTCTTGTATTAAATTAACAAATATGAGCCTCTTGTAATTCCAGGACGAAACATGAGAGAACGTGAAGACGTTAAGATTGGGCGTTTTGAAAATAAACAACCATTAAATAATGTGATTAAAAGCGAATTATTTCGAATCATTTTGAGTATATGTATAAATATTTAACTTAATTAAGTTTAACGTGCTGGGAAATATTGAACTGGACCTTGAAAGTGACGTACAAGTGCTTTAATTCCACCTTATAAAGGTGTATGAACTCTGCAAACATGACTTTGTTCATTGCGCTGAGGCGCGGCACGCGCTAAGTTACAAAATTCGAGAGGTGTACGACCTCGCGAATCGACAACGTGCGAGACCCTCGCGCACGGGCGGAGCCACTGCGATTACATCATTTTCGCCGCGGATCCTCGACGCTCGCGACGCGTCAAGAATAAACCAGGCTTAAATCGATCGATCACCAGTGTTGGCGCCAGATCGAACTAGTAACTCATTGAATCATAGATGTAGATCAGAGATAAATAAACTAGATTTTTTTCAGCGTGAGAAATCAGATGTATGGCGTGTGTGGCAACCCTGCAAACCGCAGCTCCGAATCAAGCAAATCACCGCTGATAGCATGCTAGCCAGCAGTACTATGGAGAAATGTTCTATTTATTCTGCTTGTAAGCAGTACGCCACCATAGGTCGTGCACTGGTCAGGGTGTTTATCATCTCCTCCATACTGAGGATTACTGCTAGGGGTGTGACGATACACTATATTGGGTTCACGAGAACGAGACGTGACGAGATTTTAAGGAAACTAAAATGACAAATTATGACTGGACAACATACTTTTATTTAACTGAGTTACACATGCATTTTGAAATGTTTTATTAGAACTCTTAACATGCATGATGCAAGCATGAACCTAATAAACTTGTCCTACAAATTGAAATTAAAATAAAATTTCATAAAAGTTAAAATAAAATAAATAAAAATATTTCTCCTTTTTTCAAGCGCAAACAATACAGCGAGTCCCCGCTTAACGACGGTGTTAGACCGAAAAGTCTCGTTAATCGCGACCCCAGATTTAGATACGCTTTGATCGTAAATACAAAAACGAACAATGTTCTCGTGCACAACACTCCACTGTGCTGCCACTGCTCCTCCGCGCACCGCACAAAATAACATTAAAAGTTGGTCGTAACTCCGGTCCGTCAACCAGACCCGTCGTTAAGCGGGGACTCACTTTATTATGTGCAAAACAAAAAGTTTTTCTCTGTCAATAGGCTACAGAGTGCAAATAGTGCAAACAGAGCCTGACCAAGTATGTCACTGAATTTGCTGCAACACTGCCATGTTCATTTTTAAGAATATTAACATCGCCACACTGCTCCCGATATCCTTTGCTGTCTCAACTTGCCAAAGCGCCGTTCTGTCCCTGCTACCAAGTGAGATATGTTGATCTGAGTACTGAGCTGTGGTGCTGCTGTAAATGTCTCTGTATCGTGCTCGTATTGGCCGCGGTGTACGGCATTATTTTCATACAATGTTTGTATATGGTCAGTGTCTTATCAGTCACTCTCTTGCCATTTATCATTTCTGCCGGGTACCCAAAATGCTGCCAAACAAACGAGCCTGCCACCATACCTGGTACCACAAACTGAAAGCACAAAATGGCGCAAGTGACGTCAGGTTTCATTCCATATATTCACACTTTCATTCCATATATTCAGGTTTTCATTCCATATATTCAGACTTTCATTCCATATATTCAGACTTTCGTTCCATATATTCAGATTTTCGTTCCATATATTCAGACTTTCATTCCATATATTCAGACTTTCATTCCATATATTCAGGTTTTCATTCCATATATTCAGACTTTCATTCCATATATTCAGACTTTCGTTCCATATTCTCAGGTTTCATTCCATATATTCAGACTTTCATTCCATATATTCAGACTTTCGTTCCATATATTCAGATTTTCGTTCCATATATTCAGACTTCCATTCCATATATTCAGACTTTCATTCCATATATTCAGGTTTTCATTCCATATATTCAGACTTTCATTCCATATATTCAGACTTTCGTTCCATATTCTCAGGTTTCATTCCATATATTCAGACTTTCATTCCATATATTCAGACTTAATTCCACATTCTCAGGTTTCATTCCATATATTCAGACTTTCATTCCATATATTCAGACTTCATTCCATATTCTCAGGTTTCATTCCATATATTCAGACTTAGCAGTCATTCTATATATATAGTTTTTTCCTGAACGGCTTGCCATAATATATATATATGTATATATATATATATATAAAATATCTATCCGACTGAATAGTTCACCTGTATTACGTTTACAAATAATACCATGCAGCGACACAAACATAATGTCAGGAGATACATTGTTACTGTTCCATTAAAGCATTTCCAATAAAGTCAGTACTGGCAAAACTGGATACCATTTTGTAGTTGTCGACAGATTCTGAAAGTAACTAATAAAGTAACTTGTAATCTAACTTAGTTACTTTTAATATCAAGTAATCAATATAGTAACTAATTTGCTCTTTAAATGAGTAATCAGTAATTACTTTTTCAATGATACTAAGCCATCATTTTGCATGTATATATATATATATATATATATATATATGTGTGTGTGTGTGTGTGTGTGTGTGTGTGTGTGTGTGTGTGTGTGTGTGTGTGTGACGTCACTTCATAGTCGCACCATAGTAATCAACTTGCACCTGCGTCAGATTTCACATTTCAGGAGAAGCTAGGGTTTTTCAAGGCCTGAAAAAGTCGAACGTCATCCAGGCATTTGTTCACCTGGCCTGAACCCTGTTAAGCGTGCGTTCACTTGAGCGAGAAAAGTCCTGAGGGCATACGGCCCCAAAAACAAGCTGAAGAGCGTGTGCATGCAGACCGGGTCTAGCCAGACCGGGGGACACGTGTGCTGTCGGGCCAGACTCACGGCGCAGTGGTTTGAGGCATTTGTTATCAGAGATTTGCCACTAAACATGACAATTTAGTACTTGTTTATTCTATTTTATAATTTTAATGGTTAATTGATTCCTCAAATTGGTGAGCTAAAAAAAGATAGTTAGAACAAGCCATTTAGCATGTGGTTTAGTATATGTTAATACTGTCAACAATACTCAAAATACAACACATGTAGAATAGTTCTGCACATCAATGACACATTTCAGTACACTTATGGGCTACACCGGCGTCCAGCCCAGTGGAACTCAATGAGTCTCTAGGTCACATGCAAACCATCAGACTCAGAAAGAAGTACTTATAGTGTGAACCACATAGAAATGTTTACACCGCTTTTAAATACAATATATATACATACATACATACATACAACAATTGGGCTATAAATTACCAAAAAAGCACATTCACCAGAAAGGCAGGGGAAGCTCTAAAGGTGTTCAAAACATGGAATTTCAGGAACTGTATAGACAAACAAGCAGTGAAGTGCTAACGAAGGCGCTAAAAACCGAGTGTACTACACAGATTCAGCAGTGTGGACTCTCCCAATGTGGATCCTGCTCGTATCCATGTGAGAAGTGGTGACAGTATTACCAGGAGTTAACGCCTATGCTTCCTGCAGGTTTTAACCAGTGTCTGTGGTTGTGCCATTGCTACATCACACATCTGAACTCTAAACACAGGGTCCCTTTTCTCACACCTGTGTGAGAAGCTCTAAATCTGAATGTTAAAAAAAATCCCCCCTGAGAATCATAATCACCCTGGATTCCAATAAGGCAATCAGTAGGACAATTTTAAATGTGATTTTCAAGGTATCGCAAGCTTTTACAGTCTGAGCAGTCTGTTCTGGTTTTATAGGGAACTCTTCAGTTTCATAGGGAGCTCTGCTGTTCAATGCACAAGCTTTCTCTCCAGGTGGCTCTGTAAGCCTGTATACACTTCTGACTTTCATGGTGGGGTTAACTACCTTCTCAGAAGACTTTAATGTAACCTGCTCCTGTATATTAGAATATTTATGTTGCACATCACTTTCCACAGGCAAGTCCCTGTCTGTGAGATTTATTAGCTATGTATCCACCTAACAAAATAATGAAGCAAATTGGTATCAATATTTTTAATCAGCGCTATCAATATTATCAGTTAGTTTGTGCAACTTGGCATGCAACTGACTAATAGGCACAATTTTAAATGATAATGATATATTTATCTGCAAACACCCACTAACAATAGCTTATGCAATATAAATGTCTTTTTTTCCAAAGCAAACATGACTATCTGCTGTATATAATTATTTCATTTGTGAAGCATGCGGGAAGATAACTATGGTAAATAGCTCATTTTGCTTTCAGAGTAGATGAGCTTACAGCATTGTGCAAGTGATTCTTAGTGATTGTTGCCTGTTTAGAGGAAGACTGTCTAAGGCTGGGATGAGTGCCATGTGCAGGCACATTGCTAGCAGATGTGCACGTCTGTTCATAAGAGCGCCTGTTCCGAGAATGTCAAGGGCTTCTGAGTAGCCTTTGCAGCTACAATGATATGGCAGGCTCTGTGTTTTCACAGAAAACCCCCTAACTGCGCATCCTCTTCTGCAGGCTTTTCTGGTTTATGGCGGCATGCT
This sequence comes from Brachyhypopomus gauderio, assembly GCF_052324685.1. Lineage (NCBI taxonomy): Eukaryota > Metazoa > Chordata > Actinopteri > Gymnotiformes > Hypopomidae > Brachyhypopomus > Brachyhypopomus gauderio. The sequence goes on along the minus strand of NC_135225.1, from coordinate 11,467,863 downwards.
GTAGAGGTCTACCCAGGCACATGCATCCCTTAGCTTTGGGAATTAGCAGAAGCTTTAGAGCTGGAGGATCAGAGGGGGCTGCTGGGACTGGATATGAGAACAATTTGCTAGAATGTCACTTAGCGATTAGCAAAGGAGAGTACAGACAACTCTAACATCACTAGAGTGCCAGACCAGCCGGGCAGCTGGGAGAGTCTGGGTAGGAGCGGGGGAGGGGCGACCCCAACACTTTCCCCCCTTAATTGGGAGAGCGGAGGTATTACCGAAAAACACGATCGTTCAATCTGTCACAGATCTCACTCCCCACACCCAGCGACCAGCTTGTCATGCCATCCTCCGACTAACCTACCAGCACCAGAAAGGTAAATGAAGGAATAAGGAACAGGTGGAAACCAGCCTATAGCCTGGCCCCTATCTCCATCTGTCCCCTTCTAGTATCAGCAGTGAATTCAATGTTTTTAAATTCGGGTGTCACCTTTGCATTAGAATTTGTCCAATTTTGATTTCACGCACATATTACCGCCACGCGTGCACCAGTCCTTAAGCAGTGGTATGCAGACAGACTGGAAAAATGACAGAATGCCTCCAAGAACAGCAGCAAATACTGGTGCTTTAGTGCCTTATATCAAACATATGGTGAGCATACTTTACTACAGGCAGACAGTGCAGCCAATAGACATCTACAGGTCAAAGGCTTCCTGGCCATCTGTCATAACATCCATGAGCATGTTCCATGGTTTGCTTTCAGCTGGTTCTTGGGGTGTTTACCTAAAATGAGTGTTTACTTGGATTTAATTTGCTAGCAGCTGCACTGACCTGACCCAGGGTTGCAATGGCACGGTGGTTGTCTACTGACTGAATGCAATGCCATTGTCATTCATAGCCACTTCACCACTTAATTAGCTCTGCCATCAGAAGCCCTTCATGATGAATCCATCAGGATATCTATTACATCTACTTTGCATGAAACAGATTTCCATTCCACAACTCATTTGTGCCTTTTGTCTCCAAGATAATAGGAAAATATCAATTATTTTTGCCCAAGACTGCTGTAGGTAAAAAAAAATATAGTTTGTGGAATGTTTACTTGTTTCAAAACCTTTTTTCATTATTGGGTTGTTGCCGGCTGAAATTCACCAGCTTCACCAGTTAGTAGATTAGCATAAGGGAGTGTCTGAAAATATCACATATATATTACCAAACAAAGGTGTCTAACTTGAGGCCTCTGATGGCAGTAAACTGAAATGGTTAGTTTACCTGAATGGCCAGTTTGTTTATGACTGCTAGCCTCAAGGAAGGCTGGAAGCACCTGGACCCTGGGGGATACGATTGGTAACCTATATTCTGTCTCACAAATCACTACCAGTGATTACAGAATTATCCAGGATCAGATTTTGATTTCAGGCTTTGAAGTTGAATCCATCTACTATGAAATATATGCACAAATATAAGCCTCAATCACAATTTGTGCTTTAAATGTTGTAAACAGTTATTTAATCACGTTGATGTGTATAAATACCATCTCATAAGAACCCCATCATAAGTTTTAAATGGCTGGTTTTCACAGAAGAATATCAGCTGACAAAAACAACAAATGAGAAATCCAGCATCGTAGCATCGTGTTAATGATGTGAAGTCACTAAGCAGATGATGCGTTTGCCCTTAATGTTTATAGATGTATATTGATGTAATGTGTTTACAGCATGATTCATGGTCATGATATGGGGCAGCACCAAAAACAGCAGCATGAATAGATGATGGTTTTCCAAAGAATGTAAACAACACAAACACAAACAAATAAGAAAAGTAAATAGGAAAGACAAACGGAGAAAGAGGAGGAAGTTGATTATTCATGAAATGAGCTTTAAATCCCAGTGGCATGGCATGGTGTTTATTAATTGTTGACTGGATTGCCATGAAAAGGCCTTTCTCATCTAACTGCCATTTCTAATATTTGCCTGTGCCCAGCTGTTATGGCAAACAGGAAGGGGAATAAGTGGCTGGTGGAAATGAGGCGCCGTTTATCTGCCTGTGGCACTGACAAGATAATAAAATAAGAGCTATCCGCGCTGTAATCGGCCTGGTGATTCACGGCCCTGTCATGTTCAATCAAACGGGAGAGGGGGGCCTTTATAAATGCAGGAAGTAGCAGTATTCTTTCACAACAATGTGCTGATAGCTGGTGTCAAGCAAAGTTAACAAGCCATCCCTGTTTCTCGCCTTCATATGTTGTCCCCCTCGCCATCTAAATCAATGAAGCATGTGCATTGCCACGCATGATGAATTGTGTGCAGCGTATTAAAGCATGTGTCCCATGGAATGGGTGAAGGACTGTGTCTAGATCCAGCACTGTACTTGATGCTTATTATAGCAGTGCACTGCTATAATCTTTGGGTGAATACTGCTCACTTATGATGTTTGATGTCAAGGGAGCTCATTTTGTGGGTTTACCCACTACTTCCTTTTGACCGATAATTCTGCATATCCAAATTCTTTTTACAGTTGTTGTAGGAAAGAGGATCGTGCTACACTATTACCAAAAGGTCAAAATCACTGCAAAGTTTAGCGTGTTCCCCGAGACCCCGAATGTGGCGTTTGATCATTTGCTGAATCAGGTGTGATGGAGTGAGGAAAATGCTAAACAGTGCAGTGGTGCTCCTTTCATAAAACTGCCATTCATCATGTTGCAGGATCCAGGGAGCGAGTGGCGTAGCGCGGTCCAACGTAATGAGAAGTGCCGGCGCCAGGCTCGCGCCGGGCCGCTGCACAGCCCGCTTATGTTCTTATCCTGCAGCAGGGGAGCGGGAGGGGAAAACACTTCCTAGCAGTACATTTAAAACTCTTGGCCTACATCCGGGTAATCTGACAACACGTTTAAGGTTCAGTCATTTATGACATTGATGCCCATAAGCTGCGTGTTCAAGTGAAATATTTGTTTCTGTTTGCAGTGTTTTCAGAGACAGGGTGCCGGCAGGCCGTGACGCGGGCCATCCGTGGGTCGTGGGTGCTGAACGTTCTGCTTTCTCTTCTCCGTAGGACTACAACGACGAGATCAGACAAGAGCAGCTCCGCGAGCTCTCCTACCTCAACGGTTCCGATGACCCAAGCAGGGCGAGGAGCACCCGGGGGCGGGGCTTGCGGCTGACCTCGGCGGCCGCCGCACGGTATGCCGCGCCGCTGGCTTTCTGGAACATTCTTGTGGGCGATGCCTTTCTAAGCCGTTTTTGGGGGGGGGGGGTTCGCCAGAGATTGAGCTCATCACAAGTGTGAGTCAGAACCGAGAGACTCATGGCTTTGTTGGAACGTGACCTGCTGCTCCCGCTAAAGAAAAAAAAGGCCCATTTTTATACTCAAACAGCTGCACAGTGCTTGGTTATGAAACTGCCACAAACACCTTTAGTTCACAGCTCATTGTATGAGGGTTGGTAGATGAAATTTTAATTGCCACTCATCAAATGCACATCTTAAACTTACCATGTATTATTCATACCTTTCATATCAAACATGCTCCTTACTTTAATTTATATTTCATGTTGTGAACTTGCCCTTGCTTGCAGTACATACAAAAGGGGCAGGATTTCCTTCCCGCTACCTCGAGTTATAATTCAAAATACAGCTCCATTGTTTGTTGCTGCAGACAATTAAACATCTCAAGCTCCTCCTTCTGCTGGTGCTCTCCTGATAGTGTTATAGGGACCACGCCTGCACGTATACGCACACGTGTGTCAGTGTATGTACTTGTGAACCAGTAGTGATGTTTTATGTTTACCTAACCAAACAAATCCTTACCTACCTGGTATCTACAGAATGCATTTAAATGAATAAATAAATCAGATGTTATGCATAGTTCATGATGCATACTTCATAGCTCAGGTGTCCTTTGTGAGAATTGCCCTCACAGATTGCTCAGAGTGCTGAGTGCTCAAAGATAACTGTGTTTTACTGGCTTAGAGTGCAGGGATGAGGTTAGAGGTTATAGTGCATAACCGGAGCAATACTGCAAGACAGTAAATGTTCTAAACCTAATGAGGTTTGGACATATGGCCAGAGAACACATGGCCATGGCCAGAGATATACATATATGAATATTACAATGTTTTAAGCATCTTTCTTGACCGTACCGTTCACAGTGTTTTAATAATGCAACTTTCTACCATAATATAATGAGTAAATGCTAAAATCATTAAATGCAGTACAGCTTTAAGTAGCACAGTTGACTGCAGCACAAAAATTTATTAGGTTCTATTATTAAATTAATAATAAACTATGTTCCATTAGTTGATACAGCAAGACAGTAGAAAATTGTTTTATATTACCAAAATCTTTCAATCTTTTAAGAGAGTGAGGGGTGTTAAAGCTGAATGAACTCAGACTAAGTGTAATGAACTGAAAGAGCGGGCTGGACGCAAGTGTGGACGGTGCAAAGATTAATTAACAAAACTAATAAACTTACACAGAGCACACAGACCAGACACCAAGAACAATCAAACACCAACCATAGGAACCAAATAACATTAACAGAAATAACTGGGGATACATGGCTAAAGAGAAAGAAAGACATGAACAATCAAACAACTAGAGAAACCAAAATCACACAAAGTACTTCGAAAAGAGAATGCTTAATACACAGAACAGGGAACCCACTGACTAAACAAGGAATCAAAAAAGACACACCAGAAAGCAATAACGAGGAGTGGAGAACAAGGCAGGGGTGTGAAGACAGAGACAACTAGGAATTTCAAAATAAAAGACACAAACACAGAGAACAAAACAGAAGACATGACTGACAGGAGGGAGGCGGGACCACGTGACAATAAGAGATAAGCAGTAAGCATTTCTAATAAAGTCTTGTGCTTCTAATTAATGTATCCAGTTATATTTCACTTGTAGATGTACAATATGCAGTAAAATATATAGACATTGTTAAATGCCATTTGACCATGTTGGGCGTGTGAGGCAGTGACAATGACAAGTTATTATGGAGCAGCCCATGAAAGATTTTATCCTTGAAAAGGAGCTGACACATCTGAAAAGCAAGGAGAGTTGTGATTTAAAGGACTCCTTAACTATTGGTGAGGTACACATACTTGCTAAACTGTTGAGCGAGCCCCTTGCTTATTGGAGACTTGATTGGTCTACTAGTTTGGACTCCTTCAAGTGTAACTTTTGAAAATGGCTCATTTCATTTTTATCATTTATATCTCTGGAATTGACAAGCATTAAAGACACAGCACTGTTAACAGCTACAAATACCATAGAAGCCACGGATGGACCACCATTATTCTTTTGTTAGCCATGACCTGCTTGGCTTCATTAAACAATGGTTCAACAAAACACATCTAATTAATAGAATTACCCACTTACCCCAAATGTAGACGATCCAATTGTTGATGAATACTAGAGCAAATCTTCACACACGGACATATTAAGATATACTATGTCCCTTGTAAAAAATTAAGAAAAACAGACTCCTGTAACATTATAGGGGCAGCCATCTTGGATAACTGAAAACTCATTTGTCCTTAAGGCAAAGTTGTACTGGAAATCTTGAGACAGATTATAATATAGTTCCACTTTAAACTATCCATGGTACTTATGAAAACTACTTCACTGAGATGACCTATATTAGTGGTGTTGTATGAAGCAACATATTTTGGAAAAAGATTTTCAAGCCTCAAAGCTCCATTGAAATCTAATACCTAACTAGCTTTGGACACAAGACATATCAAAGTTGACCAACTATATTTCGGGTAATTGGAACACTGTGGTCATTTGATCTTTTCTCCAAACCATTTCTTTGTAGCCTAGTTGCCTCTTGACAGGCAGAGGGTAACCCAGCTGAGCCATTTAAGTGAACACCGGCTTTAGTTTAGCCTGATTTGGCCAAGATCTGAGTTAGGCCCATGTTTCACTTACTATGACAGTCCACTTATATGTCTGTGTTCTTTACATTTAGATACAAAGCTTCCCCATTTAACTTCATTATTGGTCATCCAGACCTTGGAAACACAATCTCTGGCTAGGAACCCAATAACAAGGCTCTAAATACTCCACCACCTTGTTCACCCACAACAGAGTGCTTTTATCCTCCAATGTCTCCAATACTAAATGTACCATCAATAAAACACTGCTGCTGTGTGATCTAATGACGTGGGACTTCATGTCTCCGCACACCCCTCCTCTCTGCATTTGAGTGACTGTGCCGCTACCAAGTAAACTATATTAAACACCATACATCCTGCAGTGGTTTAGGCCCCCACCCTACTGTTGAAAAACAGATTCATTTTCATTATTTTAGTCGTCAGTGCTCATGAACGATCATCTACAAGTTTTGAGGCAGTAGACCATAAAAGCAAAAGAGCAAGAAAAACATATAACTATATTATATTATTTAAAACATTTATGCACACACACACACACACACACACACACACACACACACACACACACACATATATATAATGTGTGTGTGTGTGTGTGTGTGTGTTCCACAACTATTATGCAAGAGTCCCTCTGTTGTGCTGCATGCTGTATTTGTTTTACATGTGGACACATGATTTGTGTTCATTCATTCCTTTCCTTACTTTGCAGGGGTCGAGGGGGTGCAGTGCCACCTCCCCCTCCAGGTCGAGGGGCAGCAGCTCCCAGGGGAACAGTGGGTGCACGCACCTCCCTGCCTACCTCTATGCACGCCAGAGGAGTCTCAGCACCCCGGGCCAGAGGGACCCCGGGCACCACAGGCTACAGACCCCCCCTCTTGCAGGCCACACACAAAACCTATGATGACTATGTAAGTAAAAACCACTTGTCTTTTTTTTTTTTTTTGTTTGGGCGGGGACTATACGGCTTGGTTACATTTGTACACAAACTGCTAAAATTCGATAGCTATTATTATTTGTGACAGAGTCATACAGTGTAGTATCAGCCTATTTATGCATTCACACGAGCTCAAATGTTTTGACTGAAGTAGCACCCGGTAGGATTCAATGACCATTTCATATCATGATCTTTGTGGCCAAACAAAATGCAGCAGCTACATAGCAGGAGCAGCATAAGCTTTGCTGCTCTTGCACATGTACAGAAAAGCCTGATAAAAAGCTTCAGAGGAGCTAAAGTTATGAAACCTCCAGTCCTGCGGTAAATGGAAAAACTCACTGACTTGGCCTTTCTGTTTACCAAAGGTTGAATGTATTGGTGGTGGCGGAGGACATTCAGACAGATTGGAAATGGTGAGACGGAGGCCATTTCACCTCCCACCTCACAGGGGTGCTTTACTTCACTCTCGTCTGCCTGCCACAAGATAGAGTAACACGTAGCTACACAGGAATGTAAACGTGAGGAACAACTCTGCGTATGGGAAAAGCACTATTTACTGTGATCTATCGAGCAGTAACTCCACAGTCCCTGTTTCACGTCAAATGAACAAAGTGCTATGTGGTGTAAATATGGGAAAGGATCTGGGAAACGGTGCTGGGGTCGAACACTCCAAGACCAAATTACATAAATGTTAGTGCTTACAAATGTCAGGGTTTGCTAGCATGCTGAGCTAGTGTCGTGCATAGACAGAAAATCCTAAATATATATAAATATATAGCAAATATATAGATTATTATGGCCTAATAATTCCATGTTTTACCCCATTTATATTAAATGATGGAATGTATATTTTGTACCTCTTTACTCCCATAGACCTGCGATGTTATTTTGAGAAATCGCCACCAAATGACCATCCCTCTCCACCCTAATGAAAAAAGCAATAGTTCTCAGAGTCCATTCCTGCCTAGCCGTGGCCTTATGTAGACGGGCCATGTGTGGCGTTCAGTGGCAGGATGGGCTGTCTGCACAGGGGAAATGTACGAGCAGAGGTTCATTACCAGAGTGAAGGGAGGACTGCAGGAGACGCTTCCTACCGCTGCACACACCCAACGTGTGGACATTTTTCTACTAGTAATTGGGGCTAGGGCAGGCAGATGAAGGGGAGGAGACAGATATCAGGGGATTAAGGAATAAGAAGTTTTCCCAGAACATATTTTTACAGTTCCCACCTCACTGCTCCTTGTACCACAGCTCCGTTCTGTGCCTCACTATGCTCAATTTTCTACTGATAGTGGACTTTCTAGAACGTACCAGCACATTTTGTCTAGCGACACGGGACGTGCCAATATTTCACAGAGATTTCCTTACAGTGAACAAAGAAATTGGTCAGTGCATGTCACACCGAGAATAGAGTAGACTGGGGACTGATATCTAACTGAATCAAATAAGATGCCTTTCATATCCTATTTTAGCAACCCATTTTAGTCAGATTTGTTTTAGCCATCAGGGAGGTTTGAGTCAGACGCTGTGACTATAATTAATTTACTGTGACATCTCCATGCAGAGGCTAATTTCATAAATAAATTCCTGCTAAGGTTTATAATTCATGAGTACAGTAGCACTGAACCTGGTAGTGTTTAAAAGGTCTCCAGGGGATTAAACGATTGATGCTCTCTGTCAAGTTGTCAGTCTCTTTATGTGGTACAGACGCAGTGAAGAGGCTGTCGTTGTACTTCTTAGGGTCTACTGGTTTGCAGGTTCTTGTGCAAAGGCGCAATAGCACAAAGGCACATTAGCACAAAGGCTGACGGCAGCCGTGGCAATGTAAAGCTGAATGTTTACACGTGCGGCGCATTGAAGCAAGTGATGAATTTAGCAATCTCCTCCAAGTCGAGTTGGAACTCATCACATTTCCACTGTGTTAAACTCCACTCCCATTACTCACCCAAAAGAATGAATGCACATCGAATGAAACAAAATTAGGACACAGGGGGTTATGAGACGCCGTTGTGATCTGGTGCTGCTTTGAACTGGCAGGACTCGAGTCTGGCTAATTGCAGTCCTGGTGGAGATTGTGTAGGAGCTACCATAAGACCTCCCCATCTAAGCGTGAGAGACCTGCTCACACGAGCGTGTTAAGAGTGGCCGTCACTGCTTCTCCACCCACAGAGATCCCTTTGAGATCCTGTCACATGCTCTCGTCAGGTTCGCAGCGTAGCCATCATTCTTCCTTCTTTAGGTAAAAGGTCGGTGTGACGGTTTGCAAATTACTTTATTACCACTTGGGACTATAGCCATGCTAATGGACACATTATGGACACATTAGCATAGCTACGGAGTGGATATTTGATTGGTTCTGCCATACTAAGAGAAAATCATCTTTAGTCTTAGTATGGCAGAAGACAAGGATGTGTTCAGAGCCCATTAATACTTCCTGATGCTTTTCCATTGGTCACAGTTAAGTGTACTTTATTCTGCAGTATTCTGTTTTAGATATTTCTACTCTGGTAAACACTTGTATATTTACTGTCTTTATAAATGCATGTCTTGGTAACTTTAATGAAGGACCAGCTCATTCTGAGAATATTGCTATATTGGTTCTGTAGTTATCTGTGGGATTTTTCAAATCAACATTTCTGCCTTGATATTTCAAATGGCCAGGCAGAAATTTCAATCATTGAAGGACACACACACACACACCCATACCTATATATGCATGTATACACACACAATCATTGTTTCACATGGAAAGAGGATGGAGCAGATGGAATGAACATATTAGGAGATGGCCTTTCTTGCAAAGGAAAGCTCTTCTCACTCCAGTAATTGTTTTTTTGTAACAATAGACTCACTTACAGGGCTGAGTTGACATTTTTAAGGTGAACTAATTATGGAAATGGAATTCTCCATGCAGAACTCCCTCCTTTAATAAAACAGATGTACAACATACACCTCCGGAAGAATGGTTAATAATTTCTTACTCTCAGAGACAGACAGAATGCCAAAAGACTCTAGGCACTGTTCTTTGTTTCAAGGCTGTCTGACATTTAGCGGCTGTTATTGTGCAAGCAGATGTGATACAACACAACTTAGCTTTGGTAATTGTCTGTGAGCACGTTTAGCAGACATTAGGAAGACTGGAAAGGGCTGGGATGTAGATACAGCTTCAGTGAGCAGCAGATGCATATGCAAGGAAGTATTTTCCTTTTAGAAACACGATTCTGTATTATTCCTGTTGTTTGTGTAATTCTTCAGTTAAGTTGCTGATGCTGTAGACTGTTAATTACAGAAATGTAAACTGTAAACAGTACATTTGATACATTTATTTAATTGGTTATACTGTGTACAGATTTCTCAAACACAGCAGTAGAATCCAAGCTTCTATAACTACTAGAGTTAAAATAACGGTTTCAAATTCTAATTCATGCTGTATAAAGTATAAGATCAACAGTCTAAAAGGATGATGGGTAATGGATACCCAGGAAACACATTGGAGTCTGAGCAGTGTACCGCTGCCTGAAGCTTGGCTTCTTACACTAGCACTGTTGTAGGACATAGGAATTTCTTTATAAGTGCACATGAACATAATGGCCTATAGCTAGTCCCATGTTAAATGGGTCCAAAGTCTTTTTTCACAGATTTAAATAACATATAGCTCCTCTCACAGGACACTGGTGCCATTGAAGGTTATTCAACAGTTGTTTGAAACTGCCCTCTACATGCTTTGAAAACATGTTATGTGGTCTGCTTACAGTCTTACTGCATTTACTGATCTCTCTTGTACACTACCTGCCCAACAAACCACCGGTCCACCAGAAAAAAGCATTCTCCCAATCACTCCAGTAATGAATTCGGTCAATGGAATTTATTCATTAAATTGAATCAAAGAAATTTGCATTTAAATATGTAAGCTGAAATGAATGTATGCTGATCATGCTGTGATTCTCTTCAACAGTGTGCTGCACAGGGTCACACTGCCCATTGAGCTGACTTTACATCAAACACATTAGTCCTGCATTAAAATTCATTCACGCAATTTAAGAGTTTGTGATGCTAATACTGCCAGGGAAGCATCCTTCATTTTTTAGGTTTAGATCTGGGTGGGGCAACTTGTTGGCAAATTGATGTAATCATTTACCATTTCTTAAATTTTGCAGTTCTTAATTCCATTGCTCTCCTCACACTCTTCTCTAATACAGAGGCCATTAAATACTCCGTGCTAATTCACAAATATGCTAATTCACAAAAATCCTGAACATGCACTCATGAGCATGCACTTACACACAGAGCTGTGTGAATAACGCTGTTAATGTGGGTCATTGACATCAGTGTAGTGAACTTTTCCTGAACCGTATCCTGAGTACGATGAGGCACAGATGTAGGAACTTTGCGGCAAAAGTGCTATATGAAAACATGAATGCAATATTTGAGACTTTGGAATGGAACAGCACATTTCAGCCCGATCAGTTAGCTTGTCTGCAGTATATGTAACCCAAAAACAAAAGCAGCACTTTTTAATATGCCCCAGAATCAAATGTGGTCACAGGAACAGGTGATATTCACCATGAAAGAAGAATAGTCTTTTCCAGAGGCGCGATGGTCCGCCCTCACTCTGGGGTTGCTTGTTTGCATTCTTAACATACCTAGCACAATTTAGGCAATATTTTATAAGCGACACTTTATTTTCTCCACTGAGTAGAGCGATTTGTTCAGGGTTTCATGCCACTGGCTAAGAGGGACAGTTTTGAATTCTGAGTCGTCTCCAGTCACCCACAGGCCAGTGGGTAGGCTGGCGTCCCCTCACAAGCATCTGTAGCTGCGTGTTTGCTATTGTACCATACTGGAGACTCGGAAAGCTATTGGGAATTGGCGGTGAAACATGCTGGAGAGATAATTGGGCATAAAGCCATAAAAAGTATTGTTCATTTCCCCACGGTTTTCAAATTGAGAGCATCATATCAAATACAATATGATGTACTGTTACATCCGCTAATGAATATGCATATGTTTATTCACAAACAGATGAGCAGGAGGTATCCTAAGGGATTCTCAATGAGCTAACATAATATAACTTTTTAATTAAAAACAGGGCAATCTCTTTCAATTATAACAAAAATCAAATTAAAACCCAGCTGCTGGTCACTGAGTATAGTTGACTTGATTCAATTACTTATGTTATTGTTTGCCTGAGGCCCAAACTATTCATTGCCTCTGTCATTTTGTGTCTTTTACACCTTCAGGAATGTTGATCGTGTTTTCACACAGTCCAGCACATCGGAGCTCACACGCTTCCTGATGTTAATCAGCAAAAGCAACATAAATGCTATCGGAAAATACTTCGGCTCTTTACCGGTAATCGAATAACAAGGATACGCGCTTAATGTTTCATTTGCAGTTTATTCAGGGTTTGAGGCAGTAGCTGCATCTCTTGCAGACCCACTTTCACTCCCGTGGAGGTGTGAGATGGAGGAGTCGGTGCACCAGCACTGTGGAGCACCGGTGTGAGCTGAGCCCAGCCCCCTTAATCCCTGCACGGTCGCTGCGTAGCTGCATCAGCACGAGAGCAAAACCCTCTGCACCAGCAGGAAAAGTGGGTTCCCATTATTAAGGGGGGAATAACCACTAAAACGGGCTGCTTCTGCTTCTTATGCACAATGCATGAGGTTTGGTTTCAGTGTATCAGATTAAATGACTGTGTTGTCGTATGAACGTAGTAGGGGAGCAATGAACCATGCTTATAATTCATGCATGTTTATTTTGGTTGCTAAATAGGGACGGGTGTGATGTATGGTTGTATTTCTGCACTGTGTCACTGTGCCCATTCGTGTTCGTTTCATTTTTATCTGAAATGAAAACGCGTTTGAGAGGATAGAGCAGAACCAACCGATGTCAAAAAGCAGCCGGGATTCCTAATAACGGAGCATTATTAGGAGCTACCAGAGACAAAAGATCTTCCAACCCTAAGATTTCATTCCCTTTCTGTGGGGAGGAGTCGTTCAGTTCCACGGGCCTCATGGGAGCATCAGTCACTGTCACGGGAGGTGCTGGTTGTCAATTGATAATGGAGCAGAGTATTGAGGGCCTTTGCCTGTACGCTGTCCTAATTACACCAGCACGGCTCTCCACCCATGTGTTAACACTTGATTTATTTCCCGTTAGCTTGTTCGCTAGGCTCAGAGTTAATTGGTTTTCCAAATGAGTGTTGAACTATAAGGATCTGGCATCATTAACTAGATACTGTTTTTGTAATGCATTGTGCCTTGTAATGCCACACTGAGGTCAAAGAGGTGGAAGGAGAGGTTCTGTAAACAACTGTACATTACAGTGGGTAATTATGGCATCTTGACCCATATTTTGGCTAGGTTTAAACAGGAAACTTTTTTGCTGTTCCAGATGTGTAGGACGTAATAGCAAATCTCTGTCTGAAGGGGAAAATATATAAAGAAATAAAACCAGTGATGTACAGGAGCTTCATGCAGTGGCCACTGGATCGGCTCTACTGGTGAATTTGTTACCTTATTGCGATCTGTGGTCAGGACTGAATGGGTCATTATGTGTGGTTATTCTGAGGATATATATGACCTGGAGCGGCTGGTAAATCACCAGCCCTGCCATCTTGGTAGAATTTCCAGTCACGGTCAGCTCAGTGTACAGTGTTTATTTGAATTTTTGTTTTTATTATTTTGCCTGAAGTAAAACAGCTTAATATCAGCATATTTCTTCAAGTGGGTAAAAAGTACACTCATGTATATCTCTGAAGCTAGTGGTATTGACTTTGCTGGGACCATACTGTTATATTGTCATATTGATCATATTAAAAAAACATAAAAATAACCAGATTAATAATAAACCACCAATGAAACAATCATACCAAACTAGCATGTCAAAACCCTTATGATGTCTGTTCTGCTAGAGAAGATTCCTTTGGAAGGCTGATGGTATTAGTGTGTTTGATGTGTTAAACCTACTCCCAGTTCCCTTGCTTTGGTGTTTGAAATGTTCTGAGTGCTCTATCAAGACACAATGCTAACAGAGTGGTCCATTAGAAAGATAGGGAAGATCCCTGACCATTTCATTATGGGGGCAGACTAATAGAGCAAGGTTTCTGAGTTGGATCCTTTCAACAACTTAATCCCTCACATAATCCTTAACTTTAATTTAGTCTAATCCATGTTCTCTCTCAGTAAACCACAGCAAGAGTGCAGAGCAGAATTTAAATGTTGTTAAGGAAAGTGACAGGGCCCCAGGGCTATTTTTGTCAGCCAATGTCTTTGAACAATTCAAACCTAATCAAAATTTGTTTGTTAATCTGGAAAGTATGAAACCACTGTGTACAGTATAGGTATTGATCTAAGCCTAATATCTTGTGCTTTATTTCTGGATTAATTCTGGGTTTAACCAGTGAAGACATTTTATTCTTATTAGTTTAATCCAATGTTCTGTACTTAAAATGACCTCTTTATGGAAATGGAGATCTTTATTAGCATCCATGCTTTATTAGCATCACCGTTTAATCCCACATACAGATAAGATTACACAGACATGACACCTTTCAGACATGTCAGACACTTGACAAGGAGGATGTGCTTTTGCTTTTTTACTGTAGATGTTTGTCAGTATGAGCTTCTTTTTGCACAAATGTACTGTTTTGTAGCATGGCATGTTTTAGCGCGAGCATAGGGATTAGTCCGGAGTATGATGGCAGACCAAAAAGAAAGTATTGAACCCCAGCTCTTAGCTTTAGAACTAGGGCTGATAAGGCAATAAGAACGTGCAGTCGGGAAAACAGGAAACGGAATCAAAAACAAGGGAAAAGAGGAAATGTGATGAGAAAGATTAAAAAATGAGCACAGTATCAATGGTAAAGGATTAAAAGCCAACCTAGAGTATCGCAGCAGCTGGGTCGAAAGCAGAGGCCCGTGCGCCCAGTGGGAGTGCCGCCCGTGCCTGCTTCACATTATAGCTTGAGCAGTTCTGGGTGTTTGCTTTGCACCTCGTGAATAATTAGATAAAGTTCAAGCCGGTACTAAGGATATGCGAGAAGCTCGACATAAATACCTCTGTCAGGGATGAGACCTTTTTCGGAACGTGCCACATTAATTTCAGTGTCAGTTGCCAGAGCACGACTTGCTAGGAAGTCATTTCATCATGCTAGGATTTACTGAAATTCTGATGGCCCACATAAATGCAATACAGGACAGTGATAGTATCAATTATGGTGACCTCCACAGAGTCTGGACCTCTCTAACCCACAGGATGGGCTGTTTTATGAACTGAGAGCTGTTTTGCCTGAACACGACCACAGCAGGGTCCCCTTCAGCCCTTTTGATCTGCTACAGTTGTAGTCTGTGATAACAGTGAAGACATATTCAGTTCTGAGTCCCCGCGGCCATGGGTAACAGCGTGTACTACGATTCCCTAGTGCCCTTTAGAGTATACTTCTAAAGGTTTATAGAGTTGTGTATGCTTAAAATGCCTATCATCATTTTCTTTAGCTTTTAAATGCAAAAAATACAATATGAAATACAGCTAAATACAAAAAATACAGCTTTAAGTGTTTCCAACACTGCTCCATTTAACAGTTTGTACCCAACTTAACACTCTGCCGACAGGGTAGATAAATGCTGGATTCTTTAACAGCCTGCCTTATTTTCATTTACCATGAATCTTTCAAGCTATTGAACTGTCTTTGAGGTGGAATTTGCTGACATTAAAACCATTTTAATGAAGTCCTGGAACCTTTTAGGCTTTTTTTAAGGGTTTTTAAGAGTTTTCCATTTATTCCACTTCATTTACACTTTTTAAACCACAGCAGAATACCCGGAAAGCTACCGTTGATGTAAAGGATGGTGGTTTAATGCTACTTGGAAGGGATGTGGTAATTTATTTAGCACAAGATTAGTGGCTGTGCAGTAAAAAAAGTTGAACTATAAAAGCTTGTTCAGTTGAACGCTGAAAAATGTTTTGGAAGTCAATAAAGGTATTTGTTAAAGATGTACCAGCTGCAGTAACATCTGATTAAGTAGGATAGATGTCTTATTAAATGATGAGATATTTACTTTTCTGTCTGTTAGTGATGTTGTATTAATCTGGGCTTGAGGTCAAATGTAGATCTTGCTCCCACTGATATGTCAAATGAAACAGTTGTCCCTGCACACAATCGATATTTTTAGTTTGACATGATCCGGCTGTGTTGCTACCCTCACAGTGGGAGTATATTTATTAGGGAAATCCTTTCACAGCGTGATTAAACATTGATTTTGCAACCCTAAACAATTAGAGTGCTGTTTTGAGATGGTGTCCATCCTGTTACCTCACAGGCTTTTTCTCCCACTGAAATTGACCATGCGCGTTTCTGTGCTTTCAGGGTTATGATGATGGATATGACGGGGAATATGATGACCAGAATTATGAGGCCTATGATGATAGCTACAGCAGCCAGTCCAAAAGGTATTCCTTCTCATTTAGAGCCATCTTTTATTCTGTGCCCACCTCATTATTCTCTGTGTTGTTGTTTTTTTTTTATTTTTTTATAAACATGGATTTTCTAAGTGCATTAACGTGATGGAAGGTCTCAGATGTTCATTTTCTATTTTCTAAAGCATAGTTTTATCTCTTTGCAGTGTGTCAGAATATTATGAATATGGACATGGAACCAACGATGATACTTACAACAGTTACGGTAAAGACATCTGTTTTGTAAAGTACTAATCCTCAGACAGTTGTACCACTGTAGAATTCAAGACATCATCACAAAATCAATGTGTGATTATAAGAGCGTCAGTGATGCACATGTATTGCTGCATGTTTCTTTTTTAATCTAGTTTCCTAGTAGCTCCTTCCCTGGCACGTGTCTTCTCTATTTTGTATACTCAGCCACTAAACTGTAGGAACCAAACACCCAGATGGTTATTGTATTAATACCCACGGACTGTTTGGGAAACATCTCTAAATGCTACACATGTAAAACCCAGCTTCCTGCAACGTGCGGCGCAGTGGGTTATCCGAGGCAGCATGTGTCATCTCAGCATCCTGAGCTGTAGCTTATCTCCCTAGGTGCTATGTCAGCCATGGGGAATGGCACACCGCAGAGAGAGCGATCCTCTTTTGACGCCACTGGCGTCCATACCTAGCAGGCATAAACTCTGGGCAGGAGGCGGGTTCCTTCCCAAGGGATGCTGGGTCCTTACTTTCTCAGTCCTCGCGGTGCTGGTAAATCGCTCTTGGCGGAGAGATAAGAGAAAACACCTCCTGTTTTTGCCAGTGGCCAAATCGCCAAGGTGCTGCTCTCTTTGGTGGTCATATTTCTTCTGCTGGCTCCTGGGGCGACTGTAAGACACACTCGGAGTAGGGGACCAGAGCAAACAGGCCTGTAGGCAGGGACAGAGTGGGACCGGTGGTCTTTGAGATGGTGCTTTGCCTTCTAAACAGCTTTCCTCACAAACATCTTCGAAACCAGGGATCCCACAAGTCTTGGCAGGGGAGGCTTCCTCTGCCGAAGCCCCTTCACGCCGGGCGTCTGTCCCGGTCATTCGCTGCCGCATGGCGAATCGCGTCTCGGCGAGGCAGCACAGAGAAACCGAGAGAGCAATGATTTGATTTCATGCGCCATAAACATTCTGTGACACGGAACTGAAATGTGAGCGTGCCGTGAGACCTGGGCTTGTAATGACATTTGAATGGTAATGAAGTGCAGAAGCCAGAGCCACACAGCTGTGAGGGGATACACCAGCCTGTTTCATGCACCAGACCGGCCAGCGTAGGCTCCCTCTGATTTAGTATACCGAATACCACGGTTCTGATTTCACGAAGAAGGGCTCGGCTCCAGGGTTGGTCTGGCGTCCCAACACTGTGCGGTTGATGGAAACATCGGGTTAGCTGCCATGAACATTGGGTTTGCTTGCCCCGAAGGTGGGACGATTGTGCTGTGAATGGGCCACTGACCATGCACACGGAGCCTAATGGTGCATCGATTCCCAGCACACGCTGCATTCCCAGCACACACTGCAGTTCTGTGACAGCTGGGTCATAGGGCAAGCTCAGCTAGGAATTCATGTCTCATCTGTCCGGTGCCGCTGCCTGATAATTAGGCCAGAGTGACATTGCCTCTCTTTCACATATGGGAAAATGGACAAAAGGAGAAGTGGACAGAGGTCAGTGAGTGAGCTTCCTCCCGCCTAACACCGCTGCCATTTGTTGGGTTGTTTTGTGGTGTTCTGCATCAGCAAACAACTTGGAGAACTTTGTGGCACTCATGTTGTTAGAAGATTAATGACAGGTTCAACCTGAAATGGATCAAACAGCTACCTCTCTGTGGAGCCAAGAGGTTATTGCACAGTTCTTAAAGGCATGCGCTGAGATGACGCGATCCTGGTTCTTTGTCATGTTAAAATATGTTATACCTGGGAATGCGAGCTGATTGACTGTCTGATTGATAGCTTTAAAGCTATCTGTTTTTCTGAATCTCATAATATCTTGTGGTCGCTTCACCTGTAGCTGAAGAGGAGTGGACTCAGGCCCCGCCTAGTCTCAAAGCTCCAACATCACGGCTTGCCCGAGGGCTCTACAGAGAACACCCCTATGGTAGATACTAAAGGTGCTCTACAGCAGTGGGCTTCCTTTACTGGCAACCTTATTTAACAACCTCAAAAAAACAAAACAAAACATGTATTTACTTCCAAATTTAATCTCCCCTAACCAAGGAACAAGAAACTGCTTATATCACATGGGTCCTTCTCATGTTTTGATAACATGATTTATTTATAGGATATATCTAAGAAACACAGTTGAAATCGAGGTCTGACAAGAATCTTGCTTAAACAAAACACTTTCCCTGGAATGCTACGTCTATTAGTTGTTTATTGTTTGCTCCCGTGAATCCAAAGCATGGAGGTTCCTGTAAAAAACGATGCTTCCCAGTTCTTGGCTACCATTTCACCAAGGCACAAACTTCGACCCTTAAGTACTAGACACCCATATTGTACATTAACATCTTTCTTAATACTTTTTGATTTGGTGACAGTAAATAATGAGTTTGTATATTTGATTTTGATATCAGTTTTTGGATTGAAAGCAATCGGCTATGTATGTAGCTACCTACAAGTGCTCTGCTTTGTGTGTAGCCTGTATTTGTACATAAATATGTAATAAAAAGAACATAAAACACCTTGTGTAAGCTTCTCTAAATAGGTGACCATAATTGTTAAATTTTTGTTTCCATAATTTGTTAATAGATCTGACCATTTTTGTAAAATTAGATAAGTACATAGTTGTTTTTAGTAATAAATGCCTGTTTTAGTTCAGGAAATTGCTAATATGTTTTTTTTATACACTTAACAAAGAAAAGCAACAAAAAAGGAACTTTAGACAGGCTGTCGAGACGTTTTGTGTAACAATAGATAAGATAATACAATTCCAACTTTGTTAAATAATTTTAACACTAGCACTAAATTGTTCATTGAATCTTGAATCGTCATTTAAATGTCTAAGGTGTTAATGGAAACAAACTGTTTAGATCAATAAATTGACTTTTTTTAACATATTCTTTAAGCTTGGCCTTATTAAACCAAAACTCTGACTTGTTTGCACTAGCATGACTCTGTGAATGATATGGAGATTGAGGAGGTAAGAACGTACCCACATTACTGTAAGACTGTCTAAATGGCTTCGGTCAATGGTGTTAGCCAGTACAGCCAACGTATGTGAATATGACTGATATTCACAATGTTTCTTCACTCATTAGAGTGAATGGGATATACTTAGATGGATATGTTTCTGCTACCGTTATTCTTATTCCACTGAACATCAGAAAGCTGCATTTGTGTTGTAATACCAATGCTTTTAAATATCAGCCATTGAAGGTCACAACCATTTAGAGACGTGAACGTCCTTCTGTGACTGTTAGAGCTGAATGCCTGACTGAAAGGATGACTAAACATTAAGCAGGTAACCCAAATAATAACTCTAATGTTACGAATGCCTAACTCATAAATTAAGTTACTCACACTTAAAAAAGTAAACCTACCCTGTCTAACCCCAAATAAATGCAGCGCGGCCCCCTAAAGCCGTCTAATTAAAGTTAACTAGTGACTTCAAAAATGACACCCTAACACACATAAGACAAAAATTAACATTGCTTTCATTAAAATAACTAAAACTGAAGATAATACACAAGCAGTTAAACTAAGAATTTTAACCAGAAACAGGAAGGAGATAGTTGCTCTGAAATCAGCTTCTTCTCCATGACAGCTTTTGTCCTGCCCCTCTGATTGGTTTACTTTTTTGACAGTGGCACAGGCTTTGGCATCTTGCTTAAGCTGTTACATCCATCTTGCATGTGATTGGAAATTCGTTTAGACTTTTTGTCCATTGTATTGTCTGTCGTATGTGTAATATACCATTTGTGATACATGGTCTACTTCTTAAATAAGATCTCTTTTTCAACAGGTTTAACTACTTGAGCAAATGCGCACAGGAAGGATCAGTCATTGGTGAGTAAGCAGAGCTTCTCCTGGATTTGTACAAACACAAAGGAAAACATCACTTTTATGCCTGTCATAGGTCTCATCTATTCAATATATATGCCATCAGTTGAGCTTGTGAAAAACAGATGAGTCTGTCAGTGAATAATTAGTTCTTCCAACAAGATGTGGAATGTAGAGAATTATAGTGGCAAAAACCACGAAATTCAACTCTCTCAGACATGCTGTGTTTTATATCCGAGAATGGAGACAAATTTACACTTACATTTTGGCAAGTACTTGTAGACTACATGAAGAATGTTTTAAACACTTTAAGTGGCCCTAGATGTGCATTTGATATTGTGCAAATTTTGTGCCATTTTCATGAGAGTTTTGGAAAAGTTGTAACACAAAACCTAAACTGGTGTTTTAATAGTGCCAACCATTCATCTCCTAATCAACCATTTGGAATCTCTCAAGCTAAAAGGTTAGGTTTGAATACTGCAGTACATAATGTTTAAAACAACATTAACACTAAAATACAACAGGCATGTTTAGGCTCTATTAGTAAACACAGCATCACCTCCGATGTTCCATGGTTACAGCAGGTCATACATATAGCGTAAACAGGGTTTCACCATTTCAGCATTTTTGCCACTGCAAAATAGATCATTGAATCTTTTCTGGGTCTTTGGTGATCTCAAGCGAAATTCAAACCTACACTCACACACAAAGCCTTTGATAATATTCCAGCATGTGAATGCTCGTGTTATCAGTTAGCTGTGGCTGTGTTTATGTTCTTCCCTTTATAAGCCTATTGTGTTGTTGTGACCAGTCATTTATATCGTCACGCTGGCTTCCTTTAGTTTTGGTAGTACACTTTTTATGTTTGGTTCGGTTTTGCTACTTTCTTTCAGTTCTTCAGTTAGAGTCGTGTTTGCTTCTTTCTCTCTTCATGTTCTATACCCATGACATTGGCATTTCTTTAATTGTGAAATATACAAAAGCTGCATTCATCTATAGCTACGAACGAGAAACAATTATAAGATACATGAAAAGAACAGTCATGATGAAATTTTAGAAAGGTTGACCAATTACAGAATGACCTGTGCATATCTCAGATAGACTAAATGCCAGAATTGTTCTAGTACATTTTAAGACTAGGCTATGGATGAATTCAAATTCTGTGTGTTCCTTGATACCCATAAATACATGGGTATTAATAAACCGTGTCTAGATAGTGATAGAGATGGAGAGATAGGGAGACAGATGAACTGACAGATAGAAAGACAGATTATGCTTTTCCGTGGGGGAAACATTCTGGAGGAGTTACTCTCCTTTAGGAGACTTTCAGAAGATTTAAAAATATATGGTTTACTGATCGTGCAGCTGATACCATCAAACAACTGAACATCAAGACCGTAAGCCTTCTTTAAAACCGTTTTATTCATGACCCAAAACATATTTATATATGTAATATATCCAGCCATTGGAAATAGTATTTTTGTATCAGACATACAACTCTACAATTTTTTCTATACTCTATACTCTATAGCCCATTTGTGGACCATGACTACATTAACCATCATTCTTAAGTGTTACTAGGGGCTTTGAATTTTGTCTTGTCTTAGCTGAAATATTCTACAAATACAAAGATGAATTTCATACATAGATACGTGTTTGTTTGGTATATAAAATATTCTTGTAAAAATAACTAGAAGACATTAAATGTCAATGCATTGTTTGGATGAGCAGCGAATCTGTGGTGTCATTTTGTGTAGGGAAGAATATTTTCAATAAAAGTCAGATTTCCTCTAAAGCATCAAACATTTTACTACCTGTTCCCTTCATATGAGGTGCACAGTTCCACTCTCGCTGTTATTTTAAACCAATTGTCTTTTTTATGTGTAAAGCACCTTGCCTCATGTAAGAAATAGGCTACAGGAATATCCCTCCCATGTCTCATTGTGCCATGAAATCTGGACCAAAGTGTAAATAAACACAAGAACTGTTGTTTGATAGATAGATAAATAAGATGCTGCAAACATTTCCGAAGAGATGTTATTGTATCTGCAGTACCCAGGTCATTATCACAAAGTCAGTAATATTTAAAATCGGTTAGATCAGTTCAAGTCAAAGTAGAAATTGTGAGTGAAGGGTTATGTTAATGCTTTGTTGTGACAACACAATTAACAAGCCATTTAACAAAGACATAAAAGACTTTCCACACAGGGCTTTGCTTGAAGGTAAAAAACTGTATTCAAAGTGCTGCTGACTTGCAGGGTAGGCCCGAGACATTAATTACACACTTGACTGAAAGCCTAAAAGTCTTGTGTGCGATCTCAAGTGAAAAGATGGCCTTTGGAAACATTGCTTTGAACAGTTTAGGTAATTATCACTTCTTTTAATTATCACAAGAATTCTTCTCAAGTGACACAACAATGAAAATACTAGCACATGGATACAAGCAAGGGCCACATTCACCTCTTTGTTCCTCGTTTTCACTTGACATTGGTCATTTTCCTAGAAAACAGAACTAAAAACATACTATATGGTAATGTGCCAGATTATTTTCACAGGTAAGAGATACATGGTCCCAAAGGTAAGAGATGCATGATCATTTGTTTATCAGAAATGACTTTGTCAGATTTAGGCAAAGGAAAAAGAAGGAAAAAGAAAGACAAATGAAAATAAAATGCATAATAAAGGAATAATAATTTTCTTCCATTTTTATACACATTTTCTATTGCCATATATAATCTACAGTTCTTTAGTGCAGAACACCACTGAGAAATATGGATTCCTCTGGAGAGGGGAGTAAGTTATCATCACATACTGTATGTATTATTTAAAGATAGGCCAATAGAATAGATCAGATCAACCTGTAGGGGTTTTGTCCCTTTTTGAATAAGTGGTAGTGACATTGAGCCAAGGCTGATTTATGCTAACTTATGTATATCAAAGCCTCAGAGGGCAAGACATGACTTGCATGAACAGGTGCGTGTTCTTCATTGATATGCATGCATTATGAGTGACTGCAAGATCACTCATGCTTATCAGATTAGATGCCTAAAAATTGACATAACCACTTACAGCAGAGTTTAGGTGTTAGCAGTTTAGCTATTGTCTGTACTGCTATAGCACCAGAAGATAATACCATTACACCAACCGTGTGAAGACCAGACCTCGGTCTATCATCACTAGGTTATGGTTCAGCAAAGGCAGACATATGCTGTAGAGAAACATTTGAGACCTGACAAGAAAATAAATGCAGGTCCTTTGTGCTTCGACTAATAGATTTTCAACCACTTCTCAAAGTCAGAGCACCATATCCTTTGAATCAATCAAGTATTATTTACATTTGAATACAAATTCAGTCCGTAGCTTGATAAGGTTTATGTGATCAGACACATTTGAATGACTTTGGGTTCCTTAATTCTAGCATACATACTCTTCTAATCAGTGACATACAGGTGGAAAGTTTTCTATCTTGCTGTTATGGTTTTTTTTTTTGCAAAGCTGCAAGTCGGTTCTTACTTCTGTAATTCCACAAGTTGAGACCAAACTTCCTCAAGGATATAAACCTGCTCTATCCGGTCCAATGATTTGCCCATCATGCAAGAATGTATGTTGCTCTGATCAGGAGCAGATGCATTTATAATGACAAGAACATATTAATTCTTGATGTATCCATCTAAACAGAGACTCTAAAATTCACAAACAGAAAATCCAATTTACTGTCACATAATAGTGACCGTTCCATCACGTTGAGAAAAACAACCCGATGTTTACAATGACAATGCTGACCACCATTTAGAAAGGGAGAGAGCAATTTAGAAAAAAAAATATTTTTATAAGAAGAGTCATCCAGTCTTCCTAGACAGTATAAAGGCAGGAGGTGATCACCTGTCTCACAGTCTCCTCATTCATGACCTCCTCATGCACTTTTGACTGAAAGCGCCATAACAGGCAATATTGTTTGGACAACTTTTTCAATCATTCAGAATTCTGCTGCCTGTGAGAATAGCAAATTACATAAAACACAATATTAAGTGCTGAAGCTGTTTTTTTTTTTTTTTCATTTTTATTTTGGGAGAATTATGATCCACCGTAGAATTATGATCCACTGTAAATGTGTAAAACCAGCACCTTTTTCTATTCCTATTTAAGCTCATTTGAGCTCAGAAGAGGAACACTTCCAGAACGTTCCACACCTCTGAGAGCCCAGCCATGCGGGTCGGTAGGCACTGCTTGCTGATTTGATCATTGAATTCAGATGGTTTGATTCATGGCTGGAAAACAACACACAATTAAATCCTAAGGACTTAAAGCACTTAACTTTGGGGGGGGACCAAGCTGTCAGTGTTTACCATCTCCTGGCTGTGTTCACATGTTTATGGCTGTGAAGTGTAATTGATGTGGAGTCTGTTGTACCGGTCCCCCTTTGAAATAGTCTTATTTTAGCTCATTAGTTTGAGATAATTGTCCCCCAGTGTGGTGTGGGAGCTTGGGTAGTGTGGTCAGAAGGAGCTGCAAGGCCGATCTCTGTAACACCTGGTGTCCAGCAGAATCATGCTTCGTGAAGCTTCTCCCTCTCAGTGCAGTGCTGATATCAAACAGGAAGCAGTCAGACAAGTCTTTGGCATCGTTTAGTCCTGAACACAGATTAATGTTGCTGTAGTGACTGGGAAATAAAGACACAAAAGTCCATTTAATTTATCTAGTGGGCCATTTCAAACAAGAAACAGAATTGACTACTTCATTCTTTATCATTTAGACAAGTTGTTAGCATGTGTGGGAAAGAGAGTAGTTACATTCAATTCTCTGCTGAGAGAGTCCAAAATAATTAACTGAAATTGTACTAAAATCCTAAATCTAATCAACGAAAGCAATTGTAAAAATCCCTATATTGCAGTTTGGAGCCAAAACGCATGTAGAAACCTGATATTATGCTTGTTGGCTTATTCAGCTAATGAGGAACTGTAGGCCTATCCCGAAAAACACACGTAGAGTGTAAACATTTAAAAGCATTTAAAATAAACAAGGTTTCCAGATGTTTCATATGTGTAATTAATATCAGTGCAAGAGTTGAAGGCAAAATGTATTTTGACAAACAGTTTCATTTTCATTATGAATGATAATACCTTGTTATTTCATGCTCGGCTGCAGTCACATTATCACACATGACACCGCGGTTGGCAGTCCCCCAGGACGCTTTCTTCTCCCACCTCTTGTGTTATGTCATCTGTGTCTTGTGAGCCAAAAAACTGTGTGCCTAATGAGTGAACCATCTCTTTGTTGCAGATCCGTCTCGGTGAGGCCGTGAAGGGGACTGCTAAAGCCATGTGGAGCAGAGGAGCTTTTCTCCTGACAGAGGTCACCAGGGGCTGAGCAGTAGCCTACTGGTACCTGCACGGCAGGTGAATGTGTGACCGCACCAGGGCCGTTTCACTATAGACTTCAATACCACAGAGTTGAATACCTCAGAAAACTTCAAAACCACAGAGTTAAATACCACAGAAGACTTCAGTACCACAGAATGCCCAAGGGGCCCAAGGGTCATGAATTACACTCATATCACATCTCATGTTCTTGTACAAATATGATTCTATCTTAACATTTCAGTTTTTTTCTCTATATTTATTCAAAATGATCATTAAATTGTGATTAGCCTCACTGCTTCAGTACAATGGAGCATAATCTTCTTTACAGCTACAGAACACGGACCTTTCATTCAAGAGTTTGAACAAGAGTTTTCCACACATTTTTTCCCCTAATTTTTCAAAATGAGGCTTATCTTGCTCTAGACTCTGTGATCGTGGGCGGTGGAGCACAGTCCTGCCGGTTTTGTTTACAGAGAGTCTTGTTTATTTGCAGCTGTGGATTCTAGTGATTTGCATTGCGGATTAAAGCAGATGTTGCCGTCTATCACGCGGTGTTCACCTGAAGCTTCTCACAGCATCATTCTCACACCACATGCCTGGCTTTAAGAGCCAGGTGACACACACTCAGTGACAGTGGTGGGGGTGGAGGAGGGAGGTGTGCTGCTATTTACACACGCCTGTAAAACACAGACCAGCAGGGGTTCTGGGCTCAGATGTGATCACAGTCCAGTTTGTGGAGATTCATGGTCAGAGGATCCTGATAGTACCAGATGACTCTCTCTGTCTCACACTAGCATGTAATCTAGAGGTTCGTGGACCTTGCTCAGTAATGCGATTTGTTAACCTGTGTGCAACCTGTTGACTGTTAAACATATTTATTTCTGCCCTCCTCCAAAGGCTGAGTGGTAAGGGTGATAGCCTCCATTTCCGAAGCCGTCGTTCTTATTTGGAGGAGTTGACGCTGTTCAATAAACCAAGTGCAAATGCGAGTGTGTTATGATTGAAGAGTCAATTAATGCAACCTGGCTGAGAATTCAAATGCTTGACAGTGATTCAATGACACCATCTGCTTGCACAGGAGTTCTGGCCTGGGGCATCTTCTTTATTGACTCACCGGTAACACAACACACTTGGCCGAGGTCAGCTGAGGGATTTGTGCTGGAAACCAAAGATGTTTACTGCTCTGGAGTCACTGAGTGAGGCTTGTCAAAGAAACGGCACTTTCCTGAAGGTTAATGTCAGTGTTATCTGAAACATGCACCCACCCATAAAGTACAAGTGGCTTCTGTATTGTAAATAAAGAGTTTTGCTTTTGAAAAACCCAATACAGTTTCAGGCAGTTAAGAAGAACTGTAATGAGACTGTAATGAGAAGGCTCAGTGATGCCTTCATAGATGAGACATTTATCCATGAAATCACTTTGTTTCCCTCATTTTTGTTTCTCATTTTTCCCATCAGTGTGAACTCTGAAAACACTCATTTGCTCTCACATTACTTATCCTGCCATGTAAGGTTGAGCTGGGCAAAACATGAGAACCTCCATGCCTCCCTGTTGGACTGGCAGAGAGAGCGAGAGAGAGAGAGGCAGAAAGAATGATAGAGAGATTGGTAGAGAGAGAGAGAAAGAGAGAGTTCATGAAGTGTCTGAACACATGCTTCTCACTTTTTAGAAATCAGTCAGTTTGTAAAAGCATCAGATTCCATCATGTCGTCTATAACCAAGGCACATTTGACCTCTACTTACATTTCAGCCAGTTAAAAAGAGGTGTTTCACATCAGTGGTCACAATTAAAAGACCATAATAATACAGCTATAAAAGACTTATGAATAGATGTAATATTTTTGGCTCTAATGAACAATTCATTTTATTTATGGCGCAGTTATCAGCAAATGGTTTGATGGAAATGTGTTGGCTGTGTGTCACTATGCTCCCATGGCAGAAGCCAGAGGAGAGTGTTGCTGCTGCCCAGCAGACGAGGGTGTCTGGCGGCCCTGGAGACCGGCTGCATCCCTGACCCAGCTCTCCCCGTGACTCAGCAGGTCAGCTGAGCCGCCCGGTCGCACGCCATTTACCACTTTAGGTCCGATAACTCATCTCTTCTCTCATCTCCAAAGTCATTACGCAGCCACATTTGTGTCACTTTCTTTCTCCTCCGACCTCTTTTGGCTACTTCATTTTCACAGAAGAGCTGAGCGTTTCCAGCTGAAAGAACTGTGGATGCAGAACGGCAGAATGCTCTCAGTGTTCATGTCATTCACAGTGTGAGTCAGCTATGTAAAACAGGTGCATAACATCTCTGCTGTCCAACATGATCACAATTAATAGTCTTACTGGACCTGTTGTCTTTTAGTGCAGATTTTGTGGTCTTCAGTGCTGAATTTTTCAACTCAGATAAAGTAGTTTTAATTATTTTTATTATTTGATTGAAGGCTATCCCTGAACTGAAACCTATTATCTTTATATATATCAGTTTAAATGAAGATG
Organism: Brachyhypopomus gauderio; assembly: GCF_052324685.1. Lineage (NCBI taxonomy): Eukaryota > Metazoa > Chordata > Actinopteri > Gymnotiformes > Hypopomidae > Brachyhypopomus > Brachyhypopomus gauderio. Next base: position 11,439,718 of record NC_135225.1, on the reverse strand, counting down.
ATGACTACAGTGAGGGATGTCATATCATTTGCCTTTCTGTGTTCCAGCCAACCGTCTGAGCTATAGACGAGTTGAATGTGGAGACAGGCGTCAGCTCCACCTTCGCTGCTTGTTTATCCGGCCAAGAATGCTGAGGACAGAAATGTTTCCCACATGTGATTTCACCAGATGCTAATAAAATCATTTATTAAATTTAATGTCAATTGTTGTGCTTTTGCCTGACCTGTGTATATAAACCATTTTTCTTAAACCCAGCACATTGGTTTTGTAGTTATTACAGACGTTTAGGAAAATATCTCATCCCTGCTTCACTGTGTCCTAAAGTCCTAGCTGGAGCGATGTCCATTCCTCGGACACGCGGTGAGTCAGAGATGCACGAGTGCGATGAAACGTGTATGCCGACGGCACGGTGCCGTCGTTAAAGTGCTCGGCCTGTGTGAGTCTCACCGCTGCTATGGAACGGCGTGGAACACGGTGCCAAATGAGCCAGCCGCAGCCTTCATTAGGCACCAGGGCCCAGAGCAGATGTCACCCATGCTTCTGTCCTGCGCTGCGCCGTGACCGACAGCAGCAAGACAGAGCCGTCCTGCGCCGTGTGCCCCGCCCCCAGCCGCGTGAGAACACGTCCACGTGCCTCACATCTGCTGAGCGGGAGAGGGGGCGTGGCTTGAACTGCACACCGCCATCAAAGGTGCTATGCCAACAGTGAATTCATGCTACCGCCATTATTAGGAGCAGAAAGTTTAGGTCATGTAAGTTATGTTTTGAGAACATGGGTATTTTGACCAAAAATGAATTATTATATAAAAAAAAATCTAAAAATTTTGAGAATATTTTTGTTTGAACTGTCGCATCTCCTGGTGAATACTCATAATTTGGGTTGGGTCATCAGACAGTCCATGAATACTAAACCCAGTATATTTCTCCTGGGCTTTTTTGTCTGTTTTGTCAGATTTTTTTGTCTGTTTAACTGATTAAAGAAAAATAGAAGAAGAATCTTTTCCCTCACATAATGGATCTAAATATTGACCGTTCAGAAAAGATATGTTGCAAGCAGTGCAGGTTGTTGGTGTTCACGCCTGCTGTCACGGGGACGACAACTGTGCAAACGTGCCTTTGTTTAAGCAGCTGCCGGCGTTTGATGAGCTGCGGTCTTATCATACGACTGGAGTTTTAAAGGGGTTCTAACCTACAGAGCCCGAGCAGTTAAGATGACGTGTCTCGTCGCAAACGTTGGCATGTGTAGATATTTTTCTAGCCTTCCTTTTTTTAGTCTAAAGTGGGTTCAAAGGTGGGAGGGGAGATGGGAGGACGTGTTGGCAGGACACCGCGCGCCACTCCATCTCCCCCAGATTCACATCTGCTTTTTCCCCATCTGCTCATGCCCTGCGTCATTCACTGGCTGAGGACAGGATAGAGCTGCATTCTTTTTGGGCCATGCACTTCATTTTGGAGATTGCAGCAGCCTGCACTACAAACCTTATTGCTTATCTCACAGTGCCCTTACCGGACTTCTTATGCACTGAATGGTAAATGTCTTGAGTTAGCAGCAGAAAATATGACTGAAATAAATATCTTAGCATGCTCCGTTCATGTGCATTGCTGTTGTAGAAAATGCTCTCATAAGCTACAGAAAAATGAAAAAATGCGACTGAAAAATTGAGACTTCCAGCATTTACAAACTCATATATGAATATATAACCTTACACGCACTGGCCACTTTATTAGGTACACCTGTCCTACTGCTCATTAACGCAAATATGAAATCAGCCAATCACATGGCAGCAACTCAATGCATCTAGGCATGTAGTCATGGCCAAGATGATCTGCTGCAGTTCAAACTGAGCATCAGAGTGCAGAAAGGTGATTAAGTGACTTTGAACGTGGCATGGTTGTGCCAGATGGACTGGTCTGAGTATTTCAGAAACTGCTGACCTACTGGGATTTTTGTGCACAACCATCTCTAAGATTTACAGAGAACAGTCTGAAAAAGAGAAAATATCCAGTGAGTGGCAGTTCTGTGGCCTTGTTGATGCCAGAGGTCAGAGGAGAATGGCCAGACTGATTTGAGATAATAGAATGGCAACAGTAACTCAAATAACCAGTCGTTACAACCGAGGCATGCAGAAGAGCATCTCTGAACACACAACACGTTGAACCTTGAGGCAGACGGGCTACAGCAGCAGACCACACCAGGTGCCACTCCTGTCAGTTAAGAACAGGAAATTGAGGCTACAATTCACACAGGCTCACCAAAATTGGACGATAGAAAATTGGAAAAATGTTGCCTGGTCTGATGAGTCTCGATTTATGCTGCAACATTCGGATGGTAGGGTCAAAATTTGGTGTCAACAAAATGTAAGCATGGATCCATCCTGCCTTATATAAACGGTCCAGGCTGGTGGTAGTGGTGCAATGGTGTGGGGAATCATTTCCTGGCACACTTTGGACCCATTAGTACCAGTTGAGCAACATGTCAGGGCCACAGCCTACCTGAGTATAGTTGCTGACCATGTCTATCCCTTTATGACCACAGTGTACCCATCTTCTGATGGCTACTTCCAGCAGTCATAAAGCGCAAATCATCTCAGACTGGTTTCTTGACCACGGCAATGAGTTCACTGTACTCAAATTGCCTCCACAGTCATCAGATCTCATCCAATAGAGCACCTTTGGGATGTGGTGAAATGGGAGATTCGCATCATGGATGTGTAGCCAACAAATCTGCCTGATGCCATCATGTCAATATGGACCAGACTCTCTGAGGAATATTTCCAGTATCTTTTTTAATCTATGCCATGGATTAAGGCAGTTCTGAAGGCAAAAGGGGGTACAACCCGGTGCTAGCTAGGTGTACCTAATACACTACAGTGTATCATTCAAGGCAGATACACTATATTGTCAAAAGTATTCGCTCACCTTCCTTGAATCACATGAGCTTAAGTGACATCCCATTCCTAATCCATAGAGTTCAATATGACGTTGGTCCACCCTTTGCAGCTAGAACAGCTCAACTATTCTGGGAAGGCTGGATACAGCTGCTCAACCATGGAAACCCATTCCATGAAGCTCTCTGCGCACTGTTCTTGAGCTAATCTGAAGGCCACATGAAGTTTGGATGTCTGTAGTGATCGACTCTGATTGACCTCTTCACACTATGTGCTTCAGCATCCGCTGACCCCACTCAGTCAGTTTACTTTGTGGCCGAGTTGCTGTCATTTCCAAACACTTCCATTTTCTTATAATACAGCTGACGGTTGACTGTGGAATATTTAGGAGCAAGGAAATTTCACGACTGTATTTGTTACACAGGTGGCATCCTACCACAATTCCACGCTGGAATTCACTAATCTCCTGAGAGTGACCCATTCTTTCACAAATGTTTGTAAAAACAGACTGCATGCTTAGTGCTTCATTTTATACACCTGTGGCCATGGAAGTGAGTGGAACATCTGATTCTGATCATTGAGATGGGTGAGTGAATACTTTTGGCAATATAATGTATTTGTCATACAGAAAAGATACATTACTTCTCATAAGACATTACTCCTTATAAGACATTACCTCTCATAAGACTTCTCATATGACAATACTTCTCAATTGACATTAATTCTCATTTGACATTACTTCTTAGAAAGCATAAATCGGCTTCCCATGCATCATCATGGGCCATCAACCAGCATAATATCTAACGAAGAGCTTTCCAGTTGCAACCTCTAACCAGATCCCTTTTCTTTAACATCTTTAACTACAGAAGAAAATCATATTCATATTTCAGTAAAGTGCTTAGTGCATGAGCATTAATAATGCAGTATTCAATATTCACTATAAATCAACTCCAACTACATAATAATGTTGATCTTTTATGTAATAAGCACCAAAGCGGTCATCGAATAAAATTAAATATTTCAGGTATGAATAGGTTTGTATAACTAAAGCAATACATGGTTCAAGTACCACATTACCTGCAAATGGATCATCTGGAGAGCACTTAAATGTGTATGTGGCTGACGGTCTCGCCTTGAGTTCGTGATGACAGCTCCCAAAAATAGACACGGAAAAAGCTACTACAATATCACTGGAGTCAAGGACGCACATTTCTGATTTGCATAAAACCAGAATTTAAAACAAGCCACAGAGACAATTATTTAATGAATCTCATAAAAATGTACCATATAACCTGCTATGTTTGTCATAGCTTCACTAATGTTTTACATAGGGATCATGCAAACTTTTTTTTGTTTTGTTCAGTTATTTTTCTCTTTAGCTAAACTGCGTGTGACAATGTGCCATTTCTGGAGCCCCGTCGCGGCTCTCTGCACTAGCGGAGTCTCTCCACGAGACTGTCAGGTTCTTGCCAACTGCTCATCATTTTGGATTTTGTCTTGTACGCTGCGTTCGCACCGCACGTGAGACCCACCAACACTCAGTGCAGCTCCACTTGTCAGCGCAAATCTTTTAGGGAGCACTTTTTATGTAACTAAAGACGCGTTTCTGACCAGCAATGTATTTAAACAGTGCCTTAAAACTCTTGAGATACAAGAGCTGAAAATTTACCTGGATTAGGAAGACGTTAAAGACGTTAGAAACACACACACACACCCCGCCCCCTCTCAAATAAACAAACCAAACGCATCATGAAAAGACGAGAGCATGTTTGTCCTTCACCGGGCCTTGGCTTCGCGGAAGCTACTGTTTCAGTGACAGAGGCAGACGTAGCTTGGCTCCATTTCAGACCTGTCACAGCTGAAGGAAAGCTTTACCGTAGCTAGATTTGATCCTAATGGCTACTGTGTCAAGACTTAGGAAGCACATCAATTCCTGAGAGAAGAGAGAGAACCACATGAAGATTTTCACACGTATTGATGCTATGTGTCCTTCCCACAGAATCCCCGTGCGGCGTATCGTCCCAGACTGTGTTATTGCTAGTAGGTCATGACACGGAGCTGAACGCGGCGAGCTCCCTGTGTCGGACTTAAAGTCCACAACCCAACAGCGACGCGTTTCGCAGGTCCCCGCTACTGCTTCTTCCCCACATTTGCACTGAACGTGATAGCTACTCCTCATTAAAAAAGAGCAGATTTTATATATAAATCAATATATCTCCAATATGCTGTATACCTTTTGAATTCAAATTATATATTTATTTATTTATTAAAGACAAAAGAATTTTCAAATTTTGTTGACACTTCTTCAGGCTCAAGTAGGGTTTTAAAGTAAACACTTCTGATTTCTATCACTTTGCAAAAGGAATATTTCAAAGCACAAGTGGAAATCCTGGGCCATGGTAGCAAAGATAAATATAAACTGGTACACCTGTCACTAATGTAATTATGACAGAAAAGTAGCTTTCAGCTTTATGTACACAAAAGTGATTAATGATTCAGCAGTAACAAGACAATGTTTTGAACCTAAGGATTTCTTTATTGCATCAATTTTCTACAATTCTGACATGGGAATATGAATTGGACTTGCAACCTTCTCTTTTGGAAATTTTGATACAAAGTGACATTACAGTGAAACTGGATAAAACTAATGTTAAAGATGTAGTGTGGAAGGTTCAGCTGTTTTGGACATAAAGATTTCAGTGTACAACATACTGTACAAACAAAAAAATAACAATGAACACCCAAGAATATATTCAGTTGGTCTGAAAAGTGCAAACTGCATTGATGACTGAAGATGTTCATTCTTATCTACAGTTCTCTTTTTAAGCAAACTGAGTCAGTGACATTATTAAATTGGCAAGGCAGCCATTTCTGATCAGTCCCTCTATGCGGTAAGTACCATCAAACAGAAGCAAGGCTCCTGACAATGCTGAGAATCTCAGCCGCAAATCTTTCAACTGCAGAAGCGGTATATCTACACTGACGTTTTAGAAAGAATGAAAGGATTCCATTTGACTTCATGATGGGCAGTAATGTGGGCAAATACATTTTGTGCCTCATGTCTAAGGGGGATTAAAGTGAATTAAGTTAAAGCTTCACTCAGTATTGATAAATCAAATACTCTGCTCCTCTCATCAAAGGGGAATTGTTCAGGAACCATTTTCTGTTAGAAGCCATTGGCATTGGCGGTCCCATGCCACAACCCAGATATCACTGGATTATTACTTCCTCAATTCAGCTGCTTTTGTTGGTGTGCGGAGATTCCCAGTGGGCGAGTGCTCTAAGCTGCTGAAGTCGATTACGAGCTTGCATTGACCTCACCTTATCAATGTGGCAAGCCCTCCAGCACTGTTTGCCTGCTTTATTCTCCTGAGAAATCACTGCACCTCAATTTCAGAGGGGACAGAAAGGAAAATCTCTGGGAATGCAAACAGAGACACTTTGACATTTCCAATGTTTTCTCTCTCCATTTGCCTATGGACTTTGCGAGCTCTATGTGTGTGCATTCCCTCAGCTATTTTCACCTTCATCAGAATTTTGATAGTCACTGAATGTGTGACCCTGTGACATCTGTGCCACATATGAATCAGTTTGGTTATACAAAAAATGACATCTGCTAGACTTCTGTATCTCGGGTCAAGTCAACTTGATACCGAACAGTAAACAGCTTTTGGTAAATGGATTGTAAATAAGAGAAGAGTGCCACAGTGATGAAGTAAACAGTCATACACATCGCTGGATTGCTGTGGTTTGTCCTTGACCATAGGGGATAGGTTAAAACCAATCGAACAAATAACTAAAACTGCTTTTCTTCATCTTCTGCTTTCACATTTTCAAATTTCAGGTTTTTAGTTGACTGAGATGTGAGTATGTCCCCCTTTGAAAATCTTTAAGCAAAAAGAACCACTAAATCTTTAGACCATATGGTCACAAAAAGTCTTGACAAGTCGCTCATTTCCACTGTGAAAAATGGAGGGAAACGTCACATGCTGCTACTCAAGCAACCAAAGCCATAATACTAATTCTAGATTATTGGTAGTTTTTGTTTGAATTTGCCTTAAAGGAGGTGCAATTTTCCACTCTGCCCCTTTGTTCAAGTAATAGGACTGTCCAGAAAGAAATGTGTGCCTTCACTTTAATGGTATCTCTCACACTGTGCCGCAAATCTCTCAAAGTCTCTATTGTCTTAGATAAGCTATTGAATATATGACATAGAGATATTAAGAAAGGGCACAGGACAAGCAATTTTCTCCTTTTGGAGCAGTGGGTTTCGGTCTCAGGAAATAACAGGGCCAGAGGAATTCAAGGCAGCACCTGCCCGTCTCCTACCAGTTCACATTTGTTCTGTTCCTTGTTCTAGAATGCCTGAGCATGGTAATCAAGGTCTGGAGAACCTCAAATTATCAGTTTAGATGTGTCACAGGCATGGAGGACTCATTCACTTCTAATATATTCATGTTTAGTACTCATAGAAATGTCTTAAATTAAACCAGAAGCGTCTTCTGAGTACACAGTGTGCAGTACATACACAAAGTGTGTCCTAGAAGCACTGTTCCGAAGTCCAGAAAACCACTCATTAATTTTGTAGTGTGTTGTGTCTAGCTCTCAACAGTCAGAAAGCTCATATGTATCCCACACACCCTGCATTCCTCATAATAACTGGATCTTTTGTATTGTTCTCCTAAAACATAATGGATAGCTGTGATTGTAATGTTTATATATCTGGATTGACTGTAGTGATAATCTGGAAGTATTAGATTATATGCAGACCTAAATTTGATTTTATTGATCACGTGATCTGACACAAAGTGCACCAGTGCATCGTGGTGACACTAAAATTGCATCTTGTAGAATCACAAGTTAATTTTAAACACATCAGAACAGATGTTAGCTCAGGTTATACTTATATTTGCTGCAGGAAATCCTGGAGGAATGGAGGCTTTGATTATTCAGTTTTGTGTTTAATCTTATTAGACTTTCGTTTTAAACCTGAACAAAAAGGTTTTGTCAGCACCAGTTTTAAACCTGAACAAAAAGGTTTTGTCAGCACCTGTGAACAAAGCTGTCTGGACCCTGAACAGCATGATTTCCTCAGTATCCTCGTCAGTAGGTATGTACACATGTCTTAGTCTCATTATCTCTCTTTACTCCAATATATTCAGCTCTACTTGAGTATCTTACAAGGCTGAGAATTTGTGTCAGTAGGCTACAAATCAAACGTGCATGTTATATGAAGGACTATGCTCTGTCACTTCCCTGCTACAACTCATAAGCCATTCATAAGCCAGACCTTTTGTTTTTTTAGCAATGTTTTCTGTTTTTTTTTTTTTGGTTATTTAAAAATTGTTTTTACAGAAAATATGATGAATGTTTAATATTGCACTTTAATATAGTATCATTAGTATAAAACATTTTAAAACTTTATAATATGGCCACTGAGATTCAAATTTAACTCAATACTTTATACATACGCCACTCACACGTCCGCTGAAAGTTTGAAAGCAGACATGCATTACAACAGTATTTGAATCACTATACACTGGAGTTTTTAAACATCTTTAAATGTTTACTTCTCCGAGTGAACTACTAACTCATTAAGAACAAGCTTTGTTATTATGACTAACGTGGATGTGTTGGGAACAGGTCTGTTCCTTCTACCTCTAGTACCATGAATTATTGAATAACAAAAATAATAATCAAAGTTATGAAGCTGTAAGGAAGAATTCTGGTACATTTCTCAACATTGGTTAAGGCTTGAATGACCGGACATAGAACACAACAGTATTTTCATGTGACTGAGGTCAGAAAATGTGACTTTGCCATTACACAGGATGGAATGTCTTCTGTTGTTGGTTTGGTGCTTTCAATCAATCATTTTTAAATTGGTCCCTTGAAGATTGCTAGGCCCTAAGGCAGCAAATACGGTCCCAAGTTACATTTATCAAAAAACCCAGTTTCTCTTTGATCTGTCAAACTTTTGGGGTATTGCCATGAAACATCCAGGTGGTCTTTAGCAAACGTGAAGGTATTATTTATACACACCTGTAGAAGAGCTAACACTTCTGAAAACATCAAAGCCAATCGGTAGGAGCCAGGTGAGCTCAGCCTCACGTAAAAGTCTCCGTACACACATCAAACACACTCTAAGAACGCTGAAGCTGGATTTGATGAACAATGTGAGTGAAAGAGATGTTCAGAACAGCAGGGTGCACAGCTTTGCTTATTTTAAAACCCTTTTCTGTAGCACTGCCAGGTTCGTTAAACAAAAAAATTATTTCCTGTACCACTGCCAGATTCCTCAGGTGCTATATCATTACAAACCAAGTGCCAGGAGAATATGACAAGAGCTAAGTATATAATATTGTACAAATAAATTTGTCTGCATGGGTTCCCATGGTAACAAGTGGAGAACACTCTTGGAAGGTCTTAAAAATTGAAGAAGAAAATAACTCAGGCTACTCTGCAAGCACTGTTCAAAATCTGATCTGTTAAATCATGGAGAAGCATAAAAACTTGACAATTCTTTATGGTACATTTAGTCCTCAAAGATTGCAAACCCATATATCCAGTGAAAACAATAACAGGAATCTTACTGAATTCAACATATCTTCATTGTGGGGAAGTGAGTGGCCTCACGTATCCTTATTTCATATCCTTGTTTTTATTGACAGATTTAGACTGCTTTCAATAACTTGCCAATTTGCATTACATTCAGTAAACTGCTTAGGTTGACTAGAAGAACACAGAACTTTCATGAAGTAATAGTACTGGAACAGAGAGCTATTGTACTGCTTATACACACCTTAAACTGACAGACAGGGGTGAGTTTCCCGAAACGTTCTTAGCGATAAGTACTTCTTAACCTTGTACATTTCATACGAGGTTACGAAGTACTTAGCGCTACGAACGTTTCGGGAAACCTACCCCAGAACATTAATGGCTGGAAGTAAGAAGTGACTAAATCAAACAATAAATCTCAAAATGTATTTTAAGTCAAAATAAGACATTTTCCATCTGAAATTTGGTTTTATGTAGTTAAAGTAAATGCACCAAGTACTGGCAAAAATCTGCTCGAGTTTCACTTCACTGAGAGACTTTAGCGTGGAACCATTTTTATGCATGGCTTTCTTTTTCTCATGTTTCTTGTTCTGCTATAACAGGAAGTTTGAAACTTGTGCATTTATTTAAAGCATCATGATTCTCTATTTGTATGTTACTTCAGTACCCCAGGTTAGTAACAGATAAAACACCTATAAACTGCATAATAAATTCAGTTAGATTTTAGAAACTATGATAGAATGCATTTTTAAAAATCATTTCTATGCTCTTCCTCGGCCAGGAGAAAGCACATTCTGCATGGATTGTCAGTAGCATATATTCTTCACTTTTAGCTTAGACTTGAAAAACATTAATGCAGTTTTCTTACAGTAACTGCTCCAAGGAAGGTCATTATTTGTCTTATTAATTTGAATACTGCTGTGATCTGTCTCTGATGATTTAATTGGCTGATGGAAAGGTCAGAAGAAGCTCCCCAGATCTAGTGGCATATGGCTTGTAATCTGCTGTGAAATAAGCATCTTTGCTTTAATCGCAATTTAAAAAATGCACTTGTCTTTAAAACCAACATCAGACTCAGTTTCAGACCATCAGGCTTTGAAAATGCATAAAATCAGTACCTTGCACAATGCTTGATTTTGTTAACTTGGTACATAAATAACGTCCGCCCATTGGTGCAAAACATTCAGTAAAATAAAAGCATAGTAGCTATACAGTATAAGCAGAATGTTGGCTGGCTAATTCCAATTCCAGTAGAATGAAAACTAAGAACATGGGAGATGTTCATCTTTGTCTGACTGAAAGGCTTGACGAAAAAGGAGAACAGCACTACACCTTTAAGTGTGACATGCAGCCAACAACTAAATCTTTCAGTCAAGTTAGCTGAAACTAGGTAGAATTTTCACAGAGAACAAAAATCAATAGGATACTGTGTGTGGACTGAGGGTGAAAGAAGAGAGACAGAAAGCAGAGTTGGATTGACGTTGTTGACTTGTTGAGATCCAGTTAGTGGAACTGGATAACCAGCTGAATATTAGGTGTGTAGTTTGTGTGGCTTGAAAACTATAGAAATAAGATGCTACAGAACATATCTAACACATCATCCCTGTTCTTTTCTTTTACAATGAATGAGACATATTACAAATAAGAGGGTTCACATATGTGTGTGTGTGTGTGTTAATATGGCAAATGAGATATAGCATGGAAGATGCAGGATGTGTTCATGTGTTCTGTAGATGAATTAAGATTCAATGAAAAAAAACGAATCTAAAAGATAAATTAGGGTCTGTCCTGACCGCAGATCTATTTTTTAGTAGCAGGTGAGGTGAGAAAGAAGCCCACTTACTAGAGATCCACCGGCATTATAGCAGGTTTTTGCAGTTATGTAAAAGACTTCCGGAAGCTGAATGAGGTCTCGGTGTTAAATGACCAAATGGCTTTGAGCAGCCCCCAGGCTTCACCCACTTAATTTCCATACTTAACCACACAAAAGATTTCCAGTATCTGAGACAGAGGCTCTGCTTAAGACAGACTTCAGCTGGTAAATTGTGGCAGCACCATGCTCTGTCATTCTGTGCATATAAATATCCTACAATATTCTGATGTTTCATGGACATCATCCCCAGGCTGCACTAACGGTATCGAGCTGTGTACCCGGATGATGTCATAACGCATTGAAGAGAGTTGGGCTGAACACCTGGGAGTGAGGATCCTCGGGCACCGTCTGGGCAGCCGAAGGTCTATATTACCTAACCGGACGTTCCTTCACATTGATCAGGTACGTTCCGTGACTGGCCAGAGCAAAGGACACCAGTGCCACAATGAACATGAAGTTCATGCCACTTCAGGACTTACCAATACCAAGAAAAAAAAAAGATTGCTTGAGAGTTTTATGTGGTATCTAGCTCGCATTTCCTGTAGACAGGCTGACAGAGAAGTAGACAGAGGAGTTCTCAAACATGTAAGAGCTGCCATCAGATATGCTGCCTTACCTCCCTCTCTCTTCACCACTGTTTTCAGATTCTCCACATGACAGCGAAAGAGGACCCTGGCCAATCCTTCCCTCCGAACCGCCTTCCAGGTGCACTGTGGACTTCCCTTTCACATTTTCCCACTTGACTTCTATAAATAAAGAACCCCTCACTGTCGGCTGTGTGTTGTGTTCATGCTGTGTCTATAGTGGTGTCCCATCACATTGTGTACTGAGAACCTCCAGAGCAAATTTGATGGGTTTAGCTTGAAAGCTGTCAAAATAGGAGTGGTGTGAGAAATGCCCCATGTAAGTCTATGGGAAATGTTCAAAACAAACAATCTCTTTAAAAAGCATGAGCAGGTAGGATGGGAATCACAGGAGGAAGAAAAAGCTAAACGAGTGAGTTAGCTCCATCAAACCAAATGAAAAAAAATTATAAACAGCAAGATGGAGGATTCAACTTCACATTAATATTGATGAGATGAAGGTGAAATAAAAGACAAGCAAGCTGGTTTTGGCATGTCAACTTAATTAACACTTTGCTCTAATGAGGAAGGCTCTCCTCGAGCTGAACCATCACTCTGTGCAGGAGATATGACACATTTTCACCACTGAACTTTGGCTTTGTGATTTCTCACTTTTGCCGTGTATTTTTAGGCTTTTGGTTTTCACTTCAAAATGCTGTCCAAACAAACAATTCTGCAGAGTTACGTCATATTAGTGGGAGTTTGCAGTATGATACTGCAAACTACTTGCTTGTTTAATGTGTGGCCTTTGCCTAGACATAGGAATGTCTACAAATTTTAATCCCATTGTTGGTTCAGATGCTTGGAATGCATTGGGTAGATACGACTGAGCTAAATGAAGATCTAATATGTAAACCCCAAAAATTAGGTCACTATAAAGACATAGTAAGACCTTAATAATCATAACTTTTGACTGATTTTGTACATTATGGTCAGTGACAGAATATCTTCTTTGAACAGTGCATTGCAATAATCTTGTGAATTTCATGGTATAGAACGGTATGTTAAGGTTTAACACTTTCCTTTTTGGTTTGATTAAAAGGTAGTTGTTTATGTATGTTAATGAAAAAACATACAAATTGTGCTTGTTTTCAAAAAACCAAATTATTAGGGCAATGTATGGCAAATCTAATGACTGTACATCTACCAAGAATGCAATATATTCATCTTTACTAAGCATGCTTTCTGCCAGGGCTGTCACATTCCTCCTCAGAGACAGGCAAACAAGCTATTTATTAATTCACATATGGCGCATGGTACATCTAATCACTAGAAACCCTTTGGGGGAAAAGAGGTGATTTCCTTCTGCTGTTTGCTTTGATGGTGAAAATTTGGTGCGAGAGCATTGAAAATATAAAGTTGTATTGGTTGCAGTCTGGCAATGAGATTGATTTTTTTCACCACCCAAAAGCCCCCTCTGCCACTAGAGGTTTATCTTGATGTATTCATTTAGGGGAGCCACTTCATCAACACAGAGCACACACATCTTGCTTCACACCAATCCCCCACCCCACACCCCCACACACACACACACACACACACACACCCTTCCCTCCTTTTTTTAATCTGTCAATGTCATAGGGCCTTCTGAGCGATTACTCCTAACTGGGTCTCCAAATGTCTTCCTGGTGGTTCTTATCTCTGCTCCACTTTGGGAGCAGTTTGGCAGGCACAGGCTGGACCGCTCTGGACCACCACGCCCCACCCTCAACCCTCCAACCCCCATGACCACCCATCACCCCAACAATGGCTGAGGACAGTGCAAGAGAATGATGGAGCTGCCTGATTGTCGGGGCCATTATGACCCTGTAGCACTCGTCAAGGACTCCGCTGCACTCACGATTCACTTTATTAACAAGGACTTTTTTGGTTTTGGCTTTGGCCCTATTAGCCTATTAGCTGATATATGTGGGATTCTGCTGACGGTCAGAGTAGGGCCAGACATGCCAAACCATCACCTGCGTGTCCATTGGCAGTGAGATGGCTTTAAAGCCAGGTGGCCACCAGTGTGGGTATAATTGAAGCATGTGTGTGTCTCACACGGGTGAGAACTCAGGGAAGACAGTGGCTCACACGCTGCCCTGCTATTTCTGTCAGCTTGTGTCACTTCATGTTGCAATGAAAATTATTTACATGCCCATTAGTGAGGCAAAGGGGGGTGGTGTGGTGTGGGGTGGGGGGGGGGTGCATTTTTATATCCTCTGAAACGACCTCTTTTTTTCTTAATCCAAAGCAATGTCATGCAGTAGATCTTCCCTCACTACAGTGTACTGATGCCTGCTCACTCTCCCACAAAAAAAAACAAACAAAATTGACACTCATGATAAGCAGATACACAATCTGTATAAATCTATTATTGACATGGATATAGTAAAATTGTATCGCGGCCCGCAAATCAAAGACCTTGCTTCAGACCGAATGCTATTAGAAATCCGAGCCTGTTTCTGTCTTTGGCTGTAATGGGTGGTGACATTGAAGGTGCAGCAGGTGGGGCTTGGTGAGAGGAATTATGGAGGGAAGTTAATCAAACGTACCGCGGAAGTCACGTGGTGCAGAGGTTAACGACAAGAGCCCTAACAGAATAATGAGTAGTTTACACCCAGCCTCGGGCTGCTGAGCACCCTCTCCCCACCAGCAGGGCTTCTCATGTCCCAGTTAAGACTCTGATGCTAAATAGCTCTCCATTCAGCCTGAATATAGCAATGGAGTGTTTAACCTTTACATCATGCAAATCAATGAATGTTCCCTGAGCTCTCTCAGGACAGGTTATGAACAAACACAAGTGTTAAGAACCACTGCCTTGTCAGTTTTTCCTTTTGTTTCTTCCTACCTCTATGAATACAATCTACCTCTTATGTCTCCCAGTGCATGTTTAATAACTGAATATCTACAATATTTGTTTGATATATGATCCTTTTATCCTGTACTTTATCACTTTTTAGCTCCTGGTACATAATGTAATCATTCCAATTTTCATTCCAAATTACAAAAACCTTAGAAAAGTAAGTGTCCTATTAGCCACAGGCTAGAGGACAAAGAACTCTCTGGTGTTCTGTATGAATTCCCACATGTTTAGGATGACCTTTCTCGTGTTCAGGATGACCTTTCTCATGTTCTGCATGAACTCTCTGGTGTTCTGTATGTTCTTTTGCAATAACCGAAGAACTTCAAATACAGTACGTGTGGCCAGATATTCCTGAGCAAGCTTGAACATCAAACAACCGACAATGTCACTCTTTTCCCTTTTATCTTAAACCATGGTGTTCTATTTCCCTACAGCCCAAATTGATGTTTGAGCAGGGACACAGAAGAGCAGACATGTGGAACTTCTTTGTAAATTGCATGGTGAACAGGTCTGGAGCAGGAGCAGAAATCATATATAGAAGTCATAGAAAGAGATTGCAGTCTGGGTAATATCTAATAATTATCAGACCTTTCTATGCAAACACATACCTGAGACATTAGAATGTGTTGAGAAAGGTACTCCTGGAATTTCCTTACTTGCATTTAAATGTGTACTGATGCACCACTTCCGGAGTAAAAACAAGGAGGTAAAAAATCTCAAGTTAAAAAATTATTTTGGTAAATGAAACTAAATTGAGGCAGCAATGTTAATGAACAAGACACAGAAATAAAAAGAAAGTTTCAAAGGCTGAAGACTGAAGACTAAGTAAACCACACATCAATGCCAAACCAGAGACGTGCACAACATTGCTATGAAAATGACTAATGTGTTTTAAGAGCTACTTACAGCTTGACTACTTTAACTTCTCTAATGAGAGCCAGAATGACGGGGATCAGAAGCCACCGTCCTGCCCAAGGCAACCGGCCGTGTCTAAAACACATGAACACAGGCGGCGCCGAGAGCACATGAAGTTAACCTCTTACAGTGAGGGAAAGGTGAAGAGCATCTGATAAAAATAAAATGCATTTCTATTTTCATTTCAGCAGCTGCTCTCATGAGTATGCCCTTCCAAGGCCCACTCCATCCCCAGCCCGGCTGGCCTGCACTGGGGCACATGGGCATTGTGTGATGTTCGTTACCCCAGCACTTTAGAATAAATCAATGAATAAATGCCTGTATTGGTCTTTTTTGATTTCTACATCTGTACATGTTTTTTTTTTTTTTTTTTTTTTTTTTTGACTAGGGACCCAAGAAATATCCAATATCCTTTCTTGGCGCTCTGATGAATTAAGGTTTAACAGTCCCAGGAGAGAAGAACGAGTGACTGGGCGCGAAAAGACAGAGAGACGCAGAAAGAGAGCGAGACGGACAGAGAGAAAGAGAGAGAGAGAATAGTCCTGATGAATGAGGAAGCGTGGAGTGGCTCATTTGTTTTCCTGTTCCCTGCAGCCTCAGCGGGTCATGGCGAGGGGGACCGAGCTGCCTGGCAGCCGTCCTGTCCTCCCACTGCGTGCTCACCCAGTGACACGCCACATCCAACACAAATGTATCACAGTTATTTGAGCCATATAGACCTGGAATAAAAGATGCTGGCCTGCAAATCTGGGCCTGTAGAACAGCATCAATAAAAGGAGCTCAGGAGAGCACGGAGCTCACAAGCCGCCAGACGCACCGTGGGATTCTGGAGGTTGGAGTGAAACGAGAGATGCTTGGGTATTTGTCCTTTTGAGTACGAATACACCACGTGTGCTCTCAGCAGATGCTGTTTACAGACCAGCCCAGGTCAGTCTGCGAAGAGCTATAGAAAAAAAACTATTCTTGCTGTTGAAATCTTATGGCCATATTGTTTCCAAAGACCAACGTATTGTTTCTACCTGGCCTGCACTTCTGCAGATAAGGGTTTGTTTGGAATGGTTTTGAATTACTGCAAATTGAAATCACACGACAAAGGGATTTCTGGTGCCTGAGGATGACCAATGGATGCACACTAGAGGTAGGAAACTCATTGAAAAGAAGTTTGACATAATTGTCATTATTAAACGAATAACTACTTGTAATCAGCATTTTAAATGGCTATTTAATATCCCATGTGAACAGCCAATTTATAAAATTACTGAATTATTTATAGTCTAGACAATATTGCACTATAACCCAAAATGGCATATGATACAGTGATGCCCATATTCTGTTTGACTCATAAAATGTTGACTTAATCATTTCAGCCCTCCAGGATGCTGTGGAAAATTTGAATGGTGGGTACTTTTGCAATAGAACGATTAAGAATGCCCTGGATTGTGTGACATGTAAATATGAATCTATAATGTACTAAACTTTCAGCCAATAACATGCAGTTCTACTCCAGATAGAGTTGGGGAGTAAGACCTCGCCATTCACCTCACTGAGTACAGGAATGTGTTCTTCATAGTAATCGTTGCTCACCACAATGGTCTGTAATGTCACAGGTCCTCGCAGCTGCAACGTATCAGAGGCGTTCTACTCAAAATCAGAGGCTGGGGCACTTCTACAATGGAGACTTTCCATAATTTTAAAAGCATATTTTCACCTCTCTCAGTGTACTTTTTTCCTGAGTCACACTGAACCAGTGTAATTGGTTTGTTGATGCTACAGGCCACCTGTTCCTGTTTCACCTTAAGATATTAATTGGATCAGTCTGTTCATAGCAGATGCAGTTGGAGTGCTAGATTATTTTCCTTTTTGTTGGAGTAATGTTTTTTTCCTTCTTCTTTTTTGAGATGATATGGATGGATGAGTCAACACTGCAAAATAGAATATATCTAGTAAAGATAAATGAAGCAACCTACAGGATGGATCGCAATTATACTAGAATGATCACAATTATGGTTCGCTCTCAGTTGAGATTCTATTAACTAAACTCAGTTTTCTGCCATCTGCTTCTAATCTGTTTTAGCACCAGTAACACAGCCTTAAGGCCGATTACACAATTTCAAATCCTTCTTTCAATGAACACACAAAAGATGCAGTACATACAAACTGAATAACATCTCCATATTTGATATTACATGCCAAACATTCTCTGTATGTCATCGTTCAATATTCAATATTACTAGCCAGTTGCAAAATATATCTTGCAAATCAGTTGTCCTCAATGAAAAATACCATCCAACCCTTCTGTTCAACACCCTTACATTTTCACTCCTTTGTCATCAGTCAAGAGTGCCAAAAGTCTTAGGTGATAGGTGATATTGTGGAAATGTCCCATTTAAAAGTGATGAACCCGTTGTCCCAGATGTCATGAAAAATTGAGTGCGTTACTCCTGACTGCCATGTGGGATTGGAGTGAGACCGTAGCTCAGAGCTCTCCCATCAGACATTTAGGTGAGTCATTTACAGCAATGCAGGTAACCGGCACTCTCCTGTCCAAACCCCTACATTTATGTCCTCACAGGAAAAGGAGGGGATGGAGGATACAGACCGTTAATAACTTCCCAGTGTCCCAGTCCTCTCAAATTCATTTGCATTTCTGAGGAGAGTAAGAAACTTGTGATCTGACAGGACTCCGAAGTGCTATCGGGGGTCTCAACTCCCACTGGTGTTCTATTGTCAGGAAAATACGCTGGCCGCCATAATGCCCTACTTCCTCATCGCCAATCCAGCGGCTCCGGCAGCTCCAGAGCAGATGTGTGGTCGCCAGGCAAGAAATTCACTCTCCACTCGAACGGCAAAACATCTTTTCTGTATTTTTGCGTGAACCTCTAGCGTACTGGTCTTGTACGTCTGCTAGCTGGGCTTTGATCAGCCTGAAGCTCTACAAGGAGAGAAAAAACAATTACAGATGTGCTCAGTGCTCATAAACGCACTCAAGCGGAAATTTTAGGAGGAAGTGTGTGCTCATTTCTGTGACACTTCTGCCCAATTATTTATTTTTTTTCCTTCAATTCTCAAAGCAAAGACTTTGCGTCCATTTAATCTGCATGTAAATTACGTGTTTCTGAGTTACTTGGGTTGTAGATTGTGCTGGTGCTGTGGGGCCGTAGTGAATGGTTTGCAAAGCGTGAATGTAAAGTCAGATAGCGATGAGGCAGAGCGCAAACTTTATTAGCGTGTCGTTTTGCCCTTCTAAACAAACACGTAGCCCCCTTTCCTGGCAGCTGCTACAATAATCCATCAGTCCAGGCCTAGATTAAAAACGAAACCAGATGACAAGGTCAAAAACTAATTTTCAGACACAGTTGGGATCTAAATAGAGACCTAAGTCTGTGTGTAGCACAACTTCAGCTGCTGTTTGCTCGCAAAGCTCGAGTGGGATCTAGCAGGAGCAGGTCACGACGGCACAATTAATAAATTGGGCCGACCATAAAAGTCGAGCTCCTAACTCTTCAGGGATTTTGAACAGTCCATCCTGTGGGACCTAGCTACATTAGCACAGGCTAGCATGATTTATGGTGGAGGGCAGCCAATACTCTGTGGTTTTGAAAGACAGGCCCTCGAAAATGCACGGTTGTTGGGGGTGGGGGGGTGGGGATGGACGACGACTCACTTTAAACACATGACCTGCATTTCTCTACTTAATGGAATTTTGGAATGGGATCAAACATAACACTCACTGAAATGCAATATTCAAAAGGTGATAATGGAAAAACATGTCTGAGAGCAATCTGGCACAGCGAGGGCCGCAGTCCCTAAGCTCTTCCCGCATAAATTAAATTTATGAACAGTGTATTTCATTTCCTGCGTGCTACGCGATATGCAACACCTCCAGATCAAGAAAAGTGGACAGTCTCCGACCTGCAGGGAATCCTCTGCCATCAGTAACTGGTTAATAATTGTGATGCACTCCATATAATTTAGGATGTAGGGCTAGGATGTGTGGGGGAAAAACTTGCAGTATAGAGTTGTTCTATGGGCCAATGTATTGTAATCTCCTAAGAGGTCATTAAGAAAGCTCTTTTCAATTATGGGGAAGTTCATTGCACCTTCGTGATGAAGAAAGTCCTGTTTCTCCCACCAAGGACACTACCATCCTGAGGCTTGAGCTTACAGCGACAGTTCTCAGTCAAGGTGAGCAATTTGTTTAAGAAGAAATGGGTTGAGGTTGATGCTAAATATTTCTGTATTGATTCAAAGGTTATCCTTGGGTACACTGGTAATGAGGCTCGCTGGCTTCACACCTTTGTAACCAATCGTCTTCAAAGAATAGACCTCCGTACAACAGCTCAACAACGGCATTATGTTCCAACTAAAATTCACCCTGGAGATTATGCATCTCGAGGCCTTGGAGTTAATGACCTTTTAAAAACTAAGTGGTTTAGCGGCTCTGAAGATTGTTTTTGGAAGTGTTGTAGAGCTACCTTTAGGAGATCCTTTATGAAATTCTGAAGTGAAAGTTCAGGTATTTTACTCAAGGAACGTGGAGACGAGTTTAGCAGATCATTTGATCCATTTCTCATCCTGGGCCCGAACCCCTCGACGTGCTGCTCACTTTC
Organism: Brachyhypopomus gauderio; assembly: GCF_052324685.1. NCBI lineage: Eukaryota > Metazoa > Chordata > Actinopteri > Gymnotiformes > Hypopomidae > Brachyhypopomus > Brachyhypopomus gauderio. The sequence goes on along the minus strand of NC_135225.1, from coordinate 11,419,406 downwards.
TACATCCCTAAGAAGGGCAAATCAAGTCATACTATATTGATATAAAGGGAAATGGCAGTACTTGCTGCAATTACGGATTTGCAAGGACAAATGTGCATGTCAGTCTTTGTGTGAAAGAGGAATAAAGGATGCATAGATCATCAGTCGCCATCTATGATTCAACAGGAATGCTACATTCAGTGTGTCAGTGCCTGTGGGCAGTCGCCGTCAGCTGGATCACTGCGCTTTGGCCAATGCACTCAACCTCTTGCTTTTTGTTCACCAGTACCACCTGTGATCTACACACACGTGGGTGCACATTTTGTGCTTGAACGTTCTTTCTGTAATGCATCACATTTCTTTAGCTGTACTTTCCAAATAAATGGGCAGCTTTTCCTAAGCTGCATCATAATTCACACAAATAAGTAAGACTTGTAGAACACCTTCCACATACCTACGGTTTTACACAGACAAGACAAAAAAAACCCCCAAACATATAAATGCAAACACACACTGAGATACCAAACCAAAAACAAAGGACATTCTGGTTAAGCCTTAGCATACCTCATAAAACATCACCATATCTCATCTGTAGTTCCATCACCTCAGATGGAGAGCTTCCTCCTCCCAGGATACAACAGCAGCTGCTGCTAAGAGACAGGAAGAGGCTGACTGATTACCCCGAGAGGAAACAGCAGATTAGAGTAAAGCATGTAACACAGAACCCAGAGCGTGAAAGCTAAATTACTTCCTTGTCAGTCAAATGGGTTTAGAAGCATTTGGTGTTGTGAATTTCAGTGTAAAAAAAATAAATAAATAAAATAAAATTCACCTAAATACCAGTCCTGTCCAATCTGAAGCTGCTGTCTGGCTAGCCTGATGACCTCTCCCACAAACAAAAGTGTCATTGCCATTTACTTCCTTCTGTTGCTTAAGTTGACAGTTGGAGTATCAAATGATATAGATTTCCAGTCATGAATTTGCAGCTTGGTTTATAAGGAGTTCAAACAGTGTTTTTAATGAATTAGCAATGAGTAGGCCTTAGATTTAAGCACCTAAAAGACAGGCCTGAAATCCAATCCTGCTTGACTCTTTTACGTTAGCTGTTACTTGTGTGGGTGATGTGAGACAGCTGGTGACTCTCTCCAGCATTAGATTCATACGATCGGATTGACGAAGGAAGTGTGACACCAGCAGAACCTCCAGAGAAGCAGTGTCCTCCTCAGCCACGCACAGATCAAGCCCCCAGCTCTCCTGCTGAAGTGAGCAGGACCACTGGTGGGCTCTCCTGTCACATGCCCCTTCCCACCTAACAGTAGGATCGCTATACTGGCTGCTATTGCCACACAGCGCATGATCAACTGCACCCACGCACACGCGAACACACACTGGCTACCTGCCCCCAACTTTGACACGCAGAGGAACAAACTGTCAAAGAACCAAAGATTAGTCGATGTAGCTACTCAACTTTACTTGCATATTGTTACACATGGATTCAGAGCAAGAAAAAAGGGTGGAACGAGAACCTGAGAAAACCTGAAGGAAGAATAAGTGGGAGCAGGTGAGAGAATGACAGGTAGAGATGAGTGCAATCCTCTGCAGCCCAGCGAGTGCACGAGAGGCCCCGGCTAATTAGTCAATGTCTGGACAGATTAGGAGCAAGTTAGAGTGCAGAGGCAGAAGGAGATCGCAGTGTCTGCTGTGTCATTAAGTGCCAGGGAAGGCAAAGCCTATAGAGGAAGTGGAGACCTCCTAAGTGAGCGGACTGGCTGTGGCAAGAGACCTCACGCCCTGGGGCCTTCAGGGCAAAGACAACGTGGGAATAACAAAGACTTCTCAGAGCCATAAAAGGAAAGAGACAAGGAAAGGCAATACAGATTAACTGCAGAACCTGCATACAAACACCAAGCCAAATGCCTTCCAAGCTTCCTACCGCCAAATTCATGCTGTTTATTATCCATAGATGATTGTTTTTCTTCCAAGTAAAAACACACACATGGAGGTTACCACTGCACACTACTATTTGAGCTGATGAAACCCATGACAAGATCTATAAACAAATTAGCAAAGAAATGAACGCTAACAAAATACATCAATGCAGAACAATTTATATGTAAAGCCAGAGATGCTCAGATTAGAAGAGACAAGCATGACTCTCTTCAGAGGCATCTTCAACACCATTACAAGTTTAGAACACTGGGGATTCAACACTGTCCAGCGTTTTCCTAACACAATAAGATCTAGTAACTACTAAAGGTTACATTTTAAAAAAGCATTAAAACCTCAGCATTCCAGAGCATAGCCTTACAAACATTAGACCGAGCAAGAGGATTTCCGGATGCCCAAAAGCCCGAAAAAAAAGAAAGAAACAACCATTTAAGATTCAGGTTGAAGAGGAGACAAAAAAGTAGTTTTAACAAAAGCGTTGAGCAGAGTATCCAGAAGACATGGAGTGTCTCGGCGAGTCCAGCACCAGCACGGCCCTTCTCGCCCCGCCCCACCTGCTCACTAATAGCACCCTTATGAAAGAGGGTCAAATGGAACTAATTATCACACGGAGGTTTGACAGCACGCTGCGGCCGCAAGGGAGAACCGCAGAGCTCTAAGTGTGCTCTCACCAAGCCCCCATTTCATCTGCAGCGTGAGGTACACGCTGCTTTAAAGTGAATGTTCGCACGACTAGCAATTTCCAAGCTCCCCCCTGTCCACCTGAAGAGTGGAGTGAGCAGTAACAGGTCTGACGATGGACCCATGCGGTGTGTGGTACCTGAACCGTGATGAGAACCGGCAGCTTGTGTGTGCCGCAAACAGAACAACCCTACAGCACGGTATTCTATATTGTATAGCAAACACCAGTAAATAACGGACACCTATCTATCTCGCTTTCAGAAGATGAATGGAATGAAATTACCCACTCCGGCAGGTGGGAGAAAAGGCGTTACCAGTTCAAGACATGTTTGGATCAACTGACCACTCCCACCACCTTGACCACTCCTCCAAGAGGCCTCTGGTCTGCATAGTAATGAAAGAAATGACAAATCATAACAAGAGTCACCGTACTCTAGAATATTGGCAGCAAATCCATTCGTTAAGGTGAACACAGTACTGATTCAAAGATGCCAGCAGCCCGAGATAAAAGGAACAGCTTTGTCGGTTACAGTGAAGCACTAAAAAGTATTAAATATCAAATACCCTTTCTGACAACATCCGTGCTGTGCAGTTAATATTCAACTACCTTATTATTTAGTGCAAATCCCTCGTAAAGCTCCACACTCAGATTCAGAAAGCAAACGGCGTCTGAGCGGATCCGAGCGGAGCCAGCTGTTCTTGGTGCACTGCGTAACGGGTCCCGCTGCCGAGGCGTCCCGAGCACACCTGCTCCCATGTGGCCAGCATGCAAAGCTAACGAAAAACAGGGCTGAATCCTGGTACTCCCTGCCGATACAGCACCTCACTTAAGTTTAATGAAAAGAAATTCTTTCACTTCTTCAAGGAGAGAATTAACTATTTGGGTGAGGCTTGCAATCTCCAAAGAAGCTTTTTTTGTAGTTTTTTAAGTATATGATTGTTTGAAAATGATAAATGCTTCATATTCGGTTCTCTGACAAATAATGATTCCAGTGTACATGATTCCAAATGGAACGAATGACTACACTGAAATCTGGCTCTTTAAAAGAGGTAAATTCTTTTGAAAGCTAAGCAAAAGGCTCGAGTTTGGAGGCCAGTCAACATACGTGGACAATGAAACAGTAGGATCTTTTTGTTTTAACCAGAGAGAAAGCAATAGAGAAAACATGACCATGAACACGAATGTTTGCAAAAATACTAGCCACATTACATAAAACTGGGCTGAAAGCATATGCATATTCAAAGCTAGAAGCATTCATTAAATTTGTCCCTTAATGGCACCATTACTTGTCTTTTCCCTACTGGGGGGTCCCATTTGCATTCACAATGCAGGTCCAACACCGCAGTGCCTCTAATTGCCTCTAAATTTAGCAAGCCAAGCTTGTCCTGGGTGCGCAGTGAGAGGCGAACAAGACCATTAGAGGCGAGGGAAGGGGGGGGGGGGTGCTGCAGGGTTTGATCATGCTAAGGGCACATTTAAATGCACAGGGACGTGTTTTCAGCTGGAACACCTGAAATGTCACATTCACTCCACAACGGTGGGAAATCACGATAAGCACAAATGGCAACGAAAGAAAAAGTTTAAATACTTGGCATTCCTTTAAAAAAAAGCAAAAAGAAAACTGTCTATTACAAGCCCATTTATACACAGTGATCCTTCCCCTTTCTGTTTAGTCACAACAGATAACAGAGAAAGATTTAAAGGCTTAGATGTAAAAGCTTTAGAGGATTTAGCCACGAGACGTGCTTGCTGGAAGGAAGATGTGGCACAGCGGAGACCAAAATCAACACCATTTTCTACAGAATGTCCTTGAGCCGCATCACAAAGCAGAACTCACATGGCAAATATATTCTGCCACTATTTTGGGTAGGTTAGGACTTAGGAACTTACTTCCAGTCTGCATAATACTCTATTCTGAGAACATCTAGACCAGTTTTTTTCCCATTTCAAACCAAGTTTGGTAAACTGCTTACTTTAAATGATTCTGAGAAATATGGGGTATCAATACAAACACTAACTACTATAGTAATTGTATTGCCTATATAAACTTTCATGCTCAAATCAACTTAAAATGTTTCCAAAATACAAATCAATGTATTGCATGTCTCACATGCAATTCTATTTTAAAAATGTGACATTAACAAGAATAGACCAAACAAACAAGATCTGCTGAACAAAAATGCAGCAAAGGTTTGGGGAGATGAAACACGGCACAACGCTGGCACCACTCCATAACGAGCATGTACGAGAACCTCTCTAGGGACTCTGGGGAAACATTTCCGCTCAATGCTCAAGCCATCATCATTACCCCAGAGCCACGCCAATAGTCTTCCTCACTTCCAACAGGCAGAAGACCCGAACCTACAAAACGCTGCCCGACAGGGGGTTTGTGGAGGTGCATTAGAAAAACATGCTGTTGGGTCACTACGGAAACACGAAACAGGACAAGTCTTTGTTTTCCATGAAATTTTATTTGTTTTTTTTTTGTTGCCACAATATCAAGTGAACAAACTCAGTTCAGAAGTACTAGATCACCATTTCATGTAAATATTTATATTAAAAATATTTTTGTATTCAAAAATGACAAATTGGTAACAAACAAACTGTAATAAACAAGAGATGACCAAGAGATGACAAAATGACCAAAACATTGGTCATTTTGTCAGTACATCTATTCGTCAAGGAAGAAGGAATCCAAGTCTCCCATATCCTCCAGGGTCTGGGCACTGCTGGGCTGGGCTGTGCTCGGAGCACTACGGCCTGTGTTCTCCTGCGCTTTTTGGAAAAGCTCCACCTCTTTCTTAACCTCCTTACCTCCGCCAAGCAGTTTCTGACTCTCCGTGAAGTACTGGTTTGGGTGGTTCAGAGAAAATCCAGCATCTTCAACCTGTTCGGAGGCATCAGAAAGTTTAGACTGTTCCACAACCTTCGAGCACAGTGAGCCATTAAATGGACAGCTCAGAGCTGTGGGCTTGTTTATGGAAATGAAATTCCTTCGCAAGGCAAGAACAGGCAACCTCGTCTTCCTCACCTCGTCTTCCTCACTGTGCATGAGGCTGAACGTGGATGCGCTTTGAAGCTGCACCTGTGGTGTCTCCAGACCACAGTTGCGACCATTGTTTAAAGCAAATGGAAGCAGACTGTTCAACTGTACTTGAACCACCGGGACACCACCAGGGTCCTGCCCACCCCACAGCCCTCCAGAAATAAATCAAAGATCTGAGCCCTTCCTTATCTCCAAGGAGGGGGGGGCTTGGGCTTGGGTCACCAGCAGTGTTTAAGTGGCAAACTGAGCGATCCATTACACAGAGATCCATTTCAGGGTGTTACCGCATTACAGCAAACCCGCACTGAAGTGGCCGCTTGGTGACAAATGAAAAATGCATAAACATGAAAGCGTCTAAGCCGGGCCTCGGAAATGAATCAATCCAGAGGGGTTTTGGAGAGAGCTCATTTCTGAAAGCCTCTGCTTGCGAGCGAGGGACAGTGTCTGTCAGAACGCCTCCCGGCTGCCTTTTCATTACAGTCTCTAGCGCTTGATTTATTGCCCTTGTGTAAATATTTCATTGGTGAAGTATTACATTTGGACCTTTAATAAATGTTGCCAGGGAGGAAGAAACCAGGGCCGATCTGTCTGTTCTCACTCCTGGATGCGCAAGCGGGTGGGACACATGGCGGTGATTAAAATCCTGACTCTTAACCCATCCGCCATGCGCTCATGCCCATGATGACTCCTGCATTCCACATCACACAATGGGGCGGGGACACAGAACCCACTGATGCATCAAAAAGTATTTACTGTGTGCTTTAATGTCAGAGATGCCACTTCATACAACTGACTTAATATACGACTCATGAATTTCTGATATGTGGTTTTCATTGGAGCTGGAATTTAGGGGCAGTTCATCTTTCGAGTCTTGTTATCGTGGACCGTTCATCTGAATGGCCATCGCATTCGTTCTGGGGGGCTATAAGTTACTCACGTTGTCTTGCTTGTAGCTATTCGTTATCGGCAATATCCTCTGGCACTTTCTGCCCCAAGGCTAACTGCTAAATAGTGCCCATGGAGCACAGATACACTGCCATTTCCACCAATAGCCATTAATAGCTATTATATGCTGTCAATGCTAGTTTGAGAACACTAAGGGAAGGGTGGCCGGACACAAACCTGCACATAAAACATCGTTTTAATGGGGAGCAATTTGGCGCCAGGCATTTATGAACTCACTCAGAAATACTGGGCCTGTGTCTTTATAGACATTAAAATGTGAAACACAGCAGCAGTAACCTACAGGACAGAGACCAACGGTTCTGCCTTTAAATATTCCACTGATACCCATCCACATGTGACCACGCCCCACAACCCACTCGCCCCGCCCCCATCCATTACACTGACCAATTATATTACACATGGATAAAACTGTTTTTCCTATCTACTGGTATAGTATGGAGTGCAACTCGAATGTCCATATATAATTCATCCATCAAGTGGGTTTTTTAAAGCTTATATTGAAGTGCCTGGTGCTGACAAGTGGTTTAACTTTCCAGCACCATATATAGGGTTTTTCACTCCTTCATCTCTGAGCCTCAGACGCATCTTGAATCACTCTGATGACAAACATTTGAAAGGTTTACCTCTCACTTTCATATCAAAGACTCGCTCCTTTTCACTTTTCAAATTAACCTGTCAGCAAGCAGATAGTGGCTGTCTGCTCTGCACAGGTGTGCTCACACATTTTTAGCCCTAACCTGTCAACAGGGCCCGTCTCGTAGTCGAGGGACGGGACACGTGCCATAAAGCTAATCCGGACTGACACAGTTTGACAACATTAGTGCCCGTGCTTGCGCATGTGAGTTTGGGCGGATCGTGCAGCTCCAATGGCGTGTCCACAGCCTCCTGACTAAATACCAAACGCACAGCAGGGGCAGAAAACGCCAAACCAAACCAGCACACTCACCAACATGTGCACTCACTCTTCTGCTTTCCCACTGGCTCTGACCCACAAATCCAGAGCTTTTATGGCCTGGTTTATAGAACACAGCACTGAACTTAGGAATTCATGCTGGAGCAAACCAAACGTTTGGTTCCAACAGAACCTGGGAACTTATCTCCTGGTTCTAGCACACAACTCTGGACTGCTTGTTCCACACTTCTGCCTTTCCAAACATCTACGGAACAACAACGACCTTGAATGTGACCAAAACTGCTGATGCAAGGGTCTCCAAATAAAAAAAAAAAATCAAATATATTAAAAATTCATACAGGGGAAAATTAATCTTAAGTGCTATAATAAACCCATAAAAATTAAGCATGCCTGACAGGTAATGATGGATGTGATTACAGTGGCAGATCTGTGTGGAGCCTTTTGGGCTGAGCAGTGGAGCTGCCACAAACAGGCCCGATTAAACGATGGCAGAGCGAATAGCATGCCTTACATTGTGTGTCAGCTCAAAGTACTTCTGGCAGGCGAGCTGGTAGTGCATTCCCTTGACAAGGTCCAAAATCTGTAAAACAAACAGAGGAGAGAGAGAGGGAGAGAGAGAGAGAGAGAGAGGGAGAGAGAGAGAGAGAGAGAGAGAGAGAGAGGAGAGAGGGAGAGTGAGAGAGAGAGAGAGAGAGAGAGAGAGAGAGAGGGAGAGAGGGAGAGAGAGAGTGGATGAGAGAGAGAGAGAGAGAGAGGGGAGAGAGAGAGAGAGGGAGAGTGAGAGAGAGAGAGGGAGAGAGAGAGAGTGAGGGAGAGGGAGAGGGAGAGTGAGGGAGAGAGAGAGAGAGAGAGGAGCTGTTAGGTGATATACCGGCTGACCACTGCTCGTGGTGCTCTCTTGCCCTTTAGGGTTAGGGTCTTCCTTCTCCCTCTCCTTATATCATACGGTATCTTTACACATGCAAAGATGCTGTCAGCTGTTAAGATTGAACCCGTCTGTAAATGTGACTATCATGTTTCTCCTGACACATCAGATACATTTGCAAACAAAATACAGAATCGCTGGTTAATTCATTCTAAGCTCAAGTTCTGGTAGAGCTATGATTCCCAGAGGAGCTGTAATTTGGCCATAGAAACGTAGTTCATAAGCATAAGCTAAGGCTGGTCAACTTGCAAACCTTAACTCAAAATGTGTCTAGTGGGCCCTGTGCCCGCCTTGGATAACTGACAGTGGAAAAACAGAGTGGCTGGAAAAGCGAGACAGTTCAGCATGGAGGAGGACAGCTGGGTTCAGCCACGGTGCAGCAAGTCTGCAGAACCTTCTCCACCTGCTGCCTGCACACACACAGCTGTACGACACCGCAGATGTTTAGGCTTGAGAAATGATGATCGCCATCAAAGGGGGGTTACTTTTAGATTTATATTTAATGACTTCAAATTACAGAAACAGCACTAAAAGTGCACTAAAAAGACAAAAGTAATAATAATTATAAATTATTCATATTAGCAGTGATTAGCACACGCAAATTGATTTTTAGAGGGAATTAGCATATGAATGCCAGTAATTTGCCTGATTATCTCTAGGATATTTAGCATGAACATAAAGCATCATTACATTCTACATTCAACTTTGTGATTTCAGGGAGCTCATGGTTGTGTGGATAACTAGAAATCACCGCCTGCAACGAGGCGCAAGGTGAACAAACTGTAAAACGACACGAGAAGCCTCGTGCGTGTTCTCTTAACTTCTAGATGAAACTACTGCGCCGTAGTTTTAGCTTGCTGTCTTTTAAAGTAAGCTTCAGCTGGTTTAGAATATAGCAGCTCAAGTCCTAAACGGGAAAAGGAAGTCAGACGCTATTACTTCAGTCTTGTTCAATTTATGCTGACTCCTTTTAAGTTCTGCATTGACTACAAAGCCTTGCTTATGAAATGTAAAGCCCTTAATAGTCTGGCTGCAGCATATCTGGCTGATCTGCAGTATTGCAGCGTATCCCAACCACTTTGCTTAGTTGAGGGAGGCTTACTGCTAATTCCTAAGCCCACTCATGACTCAGCTGGTTGAAGACTTTCTTCTGTGTAGCTCCTGCACATTTTAAAATTAACAACTGTCTGTATTTTCTTGTATGCTTGTATCCTGTTGTATTTTAATGGGGCTACTGTTTTATTATACTATATTATACTATACTGTTTAATCTCTTATGTAAAATGTGTTGAAACTAAAAGAAACAATATATGAGTAAAGATTACTGCGGTTGTTGTAACGAATCAATTAACTGCAGCCTTCTGCCAATAATCAGCACGGGCCAAAAAACGATGGTGAGTGGAATGTGCAGCGGTGAGAGCAGACGACAGCTGTCTGTGGCCATGGTGGTTACACACAATCCTGCATTATCCTGCTCTCCCCTCCGCCGATGAACCGCACGCAGCACATGGGGTTCTCCGCTGCTCCAGCACCTCCAGAAGTGAAGGTCACGCAGCGCTGGGTGCACACCGGAGTGAGCGGACACTCCCGTCTCCTACGGAAGGTCCTAGCAGCCTCTCCCGCCTGCCCCTCCCGCCCGCGCCTCCCCACCTCCCGCCCGCGCCCTCCCTCCCGCGCCGCCCTCCGCCGTCACCCTGTCACCAGACGGCGTGGCTGAGGAGTCTGATGTTCTGCATTTTAATTGCACTCCCACGTGTGGATCCCACTCCTCTCGCGTTCGCTGGGTTTGTGAGATGACCTGGCGCACTAGTCCTGCTCTGTGGGGAGAGGAGGCGGTGTGTGTGTGTGTGTGTGTGTGTGTGTGTGTGTGTGTGTGTGTGTGTGTGTGCACGCGCGCGCCACTGCTCTGCGCCCAGCTGTCCAGGGCCCTCTGCGCAGCCCCACACTGTAAGGGCCCGCCTGGGGTCACAGTAGGAATTGGGAGTTTGACAGGAAACGCACAGGCCCTGGGCTGACACGTCAGGCTGTGTTAGCGAGCTGTCTGCCATTTCCCTCGTGCCGGACATGCCGGCCACCTCAGCACCCAGAGCAAAGCAAACAGATGGCAGGTCCTTAGTCAAGAACACCGCCAGCAGGTTTTTTAACATCACAGCAAGCTGCTCGGATCGCACTGGTCCAAGGGGATCGCGCTGTTTGGACCGCACTGGTCCAAGGGGACCGAGTTGCTCAGACCGGATTGGTCTGAGGGAACAGCGCTGCTTGGACCACACTGGTTGGAAGAGTCAGAGCTGCTCAGACCACAAAGGTCCAAGGGTCGTTCCAAGCAAACAGCTCTTCCCCACTTCTCTAAAGCATCTGCAGCCCAATCTCTACACGTAGTTACATTGACGGACATCCTGTGTCATGAGCTGGAGTCAGACACAGAACGCAGGACAAATATATTCACAATGCACAATCAAGCCGGTTTCTCCTAAGTCCACTAACAAAATGAAACAGATTGCAGGCCAGCGCTCACGTCTGGTCGAGAGCCTTGGAACAGGCCACTTTTAATTTTTTTTTTGGCTGTTAGGAAGACGGAATGAACGTCTCTGAAAAATAAATCAGAAAAAAAACCCTTCCAATCTAATACCCATCAAACTCCTAGACTATGACACAGTGAGCGTGTCAAAATGGACTGAAACTGAATACTTTTTAAGGTATTATGAATAAATATATTTAAGACTTAACTTTACAGTCTAATTACAAGTAGTCCATTATTCACATTGGCGTCTGAGGCTAATAACTCCATGAGCACATTACTGCAGTCCATGGCAATTTCACTTTATTGCCAGTTCTACTGAACATTATTTAACATCTTAAAAAGTATGTTTTAAAGGATTGGTTGTCAAATCCGAGGTCACAGACTTCACGTGGGTTACACAGAAAAAAAGACTGGTGGGTGAAATTTGTAGATGTGCTGTCATCTTCAATAAGGGGGGGTAGGGGAGGAGGGGGGGGGGGGGGGGGGGGGTTTACTGGGAGCCAAGGGAAGGGGTCCAGTTCCCTCCCAGTCCAACAGGACATTGGTGTTAACCTTTGGACTGGGCTGCACTGCAGTCATCTGTTATTCCTAGACGCTGTACAGTATTTATTTTTTGCATATTTGTTTCACGTTCGGCGAGTGCATGTATATGAAAGGTGCTAATGAATTGAACATGAAATATTATATTGTATTTTGGAAGCAGGCCCCACAGTCATGGCGGACTCTGACCGGATCATATCGGACAGATTTATTTGCTCTGCAACGTCGCTCTACACCGCCACACAGGCCGTTATCCAACAGAACGCCACATGAACGTCTGCTACACTACATTTACACTACACAGCCCAAAACTAATGGGTTCACCATCGTACCATCGATGTGGGAGGGATAACATTACTGTTGGCTGTCAGAGCGACACTAGCTAATCCTGTGTGTGTGTGTTCTGCTGTCCATATATCACAGAGTGCTAGTTAGCTAGAAGAAGCTGGGAGACTCTCACCCTAGAGTCCGAAAAACCTCGCTAGCAAACGAAAGTGGGGAAGCAAAAAAAAAAAAAAAAACTTAAAAGGCACCATGAATCAGAAACCACACTGTATTTTACTTCTAAAGAGATACATTTTAGAATCGAAACATGGAAAAATACATTTTATACATTGGTAAAAGGACTGCATCGTGACATTTTGGCAAGACTAAAATGGAATCACATTTGCATCCTAGGCTGAACTCTATGTACTACAGAGCATTCTGACTACAGAATACTTTTATCTGTAACTGTATTCTTGAAACAGTGTTGGGTAAAATGTCTCAATCAATCTGGTATTCTCCAATATTCCACCATCTTCAAAATGTAAAAATTCAAGCCACCGGGCACTAACCCTGGGATTCTAGGTAAAGGGAGCAACTGTATTTAAAGCAAATCACCAAATATACACCTAATAGTGTTGCTGCTGTCAGGCGAACTAGCTGGAAAAACAGCGCCAAGACACTGCATAATATTTATTGCCCATGATGACAAACCAAAAGAAGTAAGCAATAGTCACGGGACACTAACTAAACCAGAATTTGTTCCAGTTAATAAATAATTTAGCAATTAGGAAATAGTGCTCAATATGAAAAAGGAGTTAACCTTCAGGTTGCCTCTAAGTAAAAAGACTGTTCAGGACCAACACAGTGTCGAGACTGACAGAGTAACAGACTCCACACAGTACTTTTTCAGTGAGGTCTATGTAGTTTTACACGATCACCAAAAGTCAGGTGACATTCGTATCGCATGAAGCCCCGCGAGTGAGGCTTATCTGGTGTCTGAACGTCAGTGTGGTCATCAGAATGACCCTCGGTATTGTTGACAGACAATTGGTATGTGTACGGTCGTATTATTCTCATTCACTCTTGCAACATTTTATTCAGTTCTGTCCGAGTAATGTAACAGGCTGTGAATCTGACAGCGGGCTGTCAATCAAAGCACTCACTGGAACATTAGGACCAGGCCCAGACTTCTCTCAGCTAAAACTGATCAGCCAGTTGGGTGGGTTTTTGCAGCAGTGTTTTTTCATATTTCTGTTACTGTTTTCTGGTTTGTTTGTGTTCTTCAGTAAACTTGTTGAATGTTTATACAAGACTATTTAAAATCCACTAACACCTAAGATCAAGCAAATAGATTCAGATTTTTATTTAATTAAAATTTTTTTTTTTTTTTTTTTGGGGGGGGGGGGGGGGGGGGGGTAGTAGGGGGAACACACACTGGGATCAAGAAAAGGCAGATTTTGAGCCATTTGCCAGGATATTTAATCATTCTGACCACATAATCAAATGTCTTGAATACACTGGAACCTGAGGTTTGGAACGAAATAGCTACATGATCTATAAAAACAGGTCAGGGCCAGTATAAGTGGAACAGTATAATCAGGTCACATAAGCTTACATCTCAGTATAGATCAAATATTTGACTTGTGGTTTGGAAAGAAATGGATTAATACGTTCATTTAACACTATGAAGGTCAACTGAACAATCTATAGGACATAAGTGAGAACTGGAACTATATATAAACCTTGAGGTGCTTGTCCATCCCTGTTCACAAATACTTTTATTCAGATGCAAATCCATTGGCTTATTTTCAGGTAAACATACTCAATCTGGCTACAGCACACAACACTGAGCTCAGATTCAGGGCTCCTAAGTGCCCCTTTTAATCCTGCCTGGAAAGATGCGGAGTGTGAGAAGCCACCCCACGGTGTGTGTGTGTGCGTGTGCGTGTGTGTGTGTGAGACTCACCTCAACAATCCCACCGGGACCGACCTTGTATGCCTGCAGCTTCTGTTTCAGGAGCTCGGGGTCACTGTGTCGGAACGGACACCCTGGGAGGACGAGAGGGTGCGAGGAAGGAGGAGGGGGCGGATAAGAGTGCGCGAGTACTCGTAGCGTAATTAGCCCAGTAATTATTACCCCAGCCACCTCATTTAGAATATCTGCCACGATTAATTGTTAGTTTGTTTTGTGGTCATAACGTAAAAGACATGTTTGTTCATGAGTCATTATGTGCAATGATCCCGAGTCCTCGTTACAGAAGGACAAAGTGGACAGGTGACGTTGGCCGTGACTCACCGTGGTAGTCGCCTTGGCTGGGTGGGTTGGACAGCACCACCTTCATGCAGCTGTAGGGGGTGTAGTCTGTTCGCTTGCCTTCCTTCCCAAACATGTGGCGGATGCTGTAGGCATATGCTTTGTCAAACTGGGGAGTGAGACAGAGAGAGTGAGTGGGTGGAGGAGTGGGACGGCGAGAGAGAGAGGTGTGTGGTGTGTTGTGTGTGTGTCAAATCAAGGAACAGAACATAACAGAACAGCGAGAGCGATGAGGGGTAGGGGGAGTGGGTTGAGAGTGTTGCGGTTGTAGGCTGAAAAAGATGTTGTCATTCATCAAGAGGACCGTGGCAGCCCCCCCCCCCCCCAACCCCCCACCCCCCCAAATGAAATATAGAGCTATTAGTGCGGCCCTGCTGCAGAGGTGCTGCCAAACTACACATAGCTGTGCCTGGATTAGAGATAATGGGTCTACTCCCTGGATCTGTCTGCTTCCTCTGAACACACTCGTACCCTGTTAGACTACTGCATACTCTGGAAAATCATTAAAACAAAAAAAAAAGAGAGAAAACAAAGTAACCTATATACCCACAGAAGTCTCTAGACATTCAGATTACAGTCATCAGCATTAATTATGACAGTAATAATAATCTCCATGAATGGATAAACACAATTTTCATCATAAAAATGTCAAATATTCTACATTAAAAAGTATCTAAAAAAATATATATTTTCTTCAAGATGAGAAACTGGATTGCTAAAAGGAGATGGAAGAGATTACATCGACAGATTATTATCATACAAATCAAAACCCTGATGTGAATTCTACATCTAATCACTCTTAAAATCTTACTTTTGCTTTGCACAGCAATTTCCGGGTTGGGAAAGAACAACCCCAAAAACCTACTGCATGTACTCTCTGACTTGAGAAATATTGCATATGCTTAGGAAACCATTATAGTGTTAGCATTCGATGAGGGTCACTGCATTCAATCTCGGTGGTGAACTCAATACAACAATCATATACATTCTGGTATCCATTCGGAGTGAGTGCAGCCTCCCCTTAGCTGTTCGTCAGGCCCAGGAATAAGGAGGCGTTCATTATGCACTGCACTCTGAGGCCATTACTACTCTAATAAAAACTCCGAACTTGCCAAGGTGACTGCACACAATGTTGTCGTTAAAGAGGCAATAAAATTAACTTATCCACACTGATATCATGAGAATGGTGGATGGATTTAGTCAAAACGCACAAGGTCAGGCATATAGACGGGGGGGGGGGGGGGGGGCTCCTACTATGTTCTAACTGAACTTCAGTCAAAATCCTTCTCCTTTATAAATTTCATTTGAGTTGGGAAAAACAAGCTGAAAGCATGCGGCATCGTTGAGGTGACATTGCTGTGGTGTCAAGACACCGACAGAACGCAGAACGAAACCCCAGTGTCCACGCGGGCAGACCTTCTCCAGCCTAACGGGGAGACCTTCTCCAGCCTAGGGGCAGACCTTCTCCAGCCTAGCGGGCAGACCTTCTCCAGCCTCGTGGGCAGACCTTCTCCAGCCTAGCGGGCAGACCAACGCTGCCTCTGCCTCACGTACCGCATGCGCAGCTCATTCAAATGAAACTAATTACTGCACTAATGTCAACAGCCGCATGTTTAATGTATGCAAATAGCACATCATAGGCCTTTCAAACCTGCTCTGAGGGGAAGCTTGGGGGAGAAGTTCAGGACTGAAATAAACTGGCAGCAGTGTGTAAAAAGGCTTCCACCACCAGCTGCAACGAGGCAGTAGGGACACTACTGAACACACCGCACATTCAGGAGAAGATGAACACAGCCCGACTTCTGTTCTGAAAGCTGTTTACAAATGTCGGACACCTAAAAATGCACAACACAAATACGGACAACTGCGGCATGCACACCTGAAATCACTATTCATGGGATCAGCAGCGCGTTTAAAGCAATTGGTCTAGAAAAATAGATCACTAAAGCAGATGAGTGGATTCATGCCTTGCCCTGTGGGAACGCAGCTAACATTTTAACCACTGCAGGAAATCGCATTTGAGCACAACTCACGAGTCACATCAGGATTCCAGCAATTACTGCCTATAGCCAGCAGTGATGTCAATGATGGCACCAGCCATGGTGCATCTGAAATTGAACACTATTAAAATCTGCTCTGTTTAAACACCGTTGCAAGACCCTGTACAGAATAACTGAAGGAGGATACTTGACATACTGAGCGATACACCAGATTATCCAGACAACCCCCACCCCTCCCAAAAAAAATATTAACCTGCAAAACATGTAGCACTGAAACTAACACCAACCTCGTTCATTCAGGCATTTATTTCTCATAATAAATATTACAAAAGAAAAAAAAGAACGCATTCTCAGAGTGGGGACGAGCGCATTATGCATTAAGATCAATGGTAGTCTGTGCTATTGCAGTGCTGTGGAATAACTCCCAGAATCAGCCAGGTCCAGTGTCCCATTGGTAAGACAAGTGGCAATCCTGCTGTAAAATAAAGAATGAGGTGCTCACTGCTGTGTTAATTAAAGGGGAAGAAAATGGTTTCCCCTCATTCAAATTAAAAGAAACTGGTGGTAGATCCTCCATAACGTTAAGAGTTATATGTGCCGAAGGTCCTACAAGCTTTTAAAGGGGAAGAGCATATTTTCACTGATTGACTTCTGCTGGTGCTACCTGTCCATGCGGTCCTCCTGAAGGTGCTGACAGATAGGACGCCCCACCATAGTCTCTCCAACAGGTAGGACGCCCCACCATAGTCTCTCCAACAGGTAGGACGCCCCACCATAGTCTCTCCAACAGGTAGGACGCCCCACCATAGTCTCTCCAACAGGTAGGACGCCCCACCATAGTCTCTCCAACAGGTAGGACGCCCCATCATAGTCTCTCCAACAGGTAGGACACCTCACCATAGTCTCTCCAACAGGTAGGACGCCCCACCATAGTCTCTCCAACAGGTAGGACGCCCCATCATAGTCTCTCCAACATGTAGGACGCCCCACCATAGTCTCTCCAACAGGTAGGACGCCCCACCATAGTCTCTCCAACATGTAGGACGCCCCACCATAGTCTCTCCAACAGGTAGGACACCCCACCATAGTCTCTCCAACAGGTAGGACGCCCCACCATAGTCTCTCCAACAGGTAGGACGCCCCACCATAGTCTCTCCAACAGGTAGGACGCCCCACCATAGTCTCTCCAACAGGTAGGACGCCCCACCATAGTCTCTCCAACAGGTAGGACACCTCACCATAGTCTCTCCAACAGGTAGGACGCCCCACCATAGTCTCTCCAACAGGTAGGACGCCCCACCATAGTCTCTCCAACAGGTAGGACGCCCCACCATAGTCTCTCCAACAGGTAGGACACCTCACCATAGTCTCTCCAACAGGTAGGACGCCCCACCATAGTCTCTCCAACAGGTAGGACGCCCCACCATAGTCTCTCCAACAGGTAGGACGCCCCACCATAGTCTCTCCAACAGGTAGGACGCCCCACCATAGTCTCTCCAACAGGTAGGACATGCTGGAGCCTTCAGCATCCATTATTTAGTATCTCTGCCTTGTTTGCCATCTTGCCAAACTAACCTTAGTTGAGCATCTCACTATAAAATGTTAAAGCCACCAAAACAGGAGCGTGTGAAAGTGATAATGTTCTGGTTTCGTTCACTGTATCAAACATGGCTACAACAAAGACCCCCGCAAAACACACACAACCACTACAAAACCACCGGAAACCACCTCCGCTTCGTTATCTCTGGTTTAGACGCGTCTCCTGTGCGGTGTCACTTAGCGGCGGGATGTCACGGCGCCGCCTGTGGACCTGGCTGGGTAAACAGAGAGCAGGTAGAGCCCGAGTGATGGAGGAGTGCAGATTTACTCCTCACGGTGAGCGGGAGAAGCCACCAGTCCCCAGGGTGGGGGGGGTGTTCAGTGCTCTAATTAAACAGGCAGCTGGTGAGGGGGGTGGGGAGGAAGGAGCACAGGAGGCATCAGACACAGCGCCGCCTCCACGGTCACAGCCACAGCTCCTTGTACCCCACTTACCTCCCTGACACGGGGGAGAAGGGGCTAAGTTTTTGCCATAAATTACACCCACCGCTGTCTCACAGCGACAAGCAAGAGTCGCAGCTCCACAAGTTCTGCCGTACGAAGCCACAGCAAACAATCAAGCACAACTTCATCATCAGATTTTAAAACAAACAAAAAAAACAACATATCTCTAGAGGCTTAGGTTAGAGTTTCCAATACACATTAATCACATTACATGGCAAGCTTTCGTTTGCATTATTCAGAGAAGCTTGCTGGCTTCGTGCTGGATGCCTGGCAGACAACCATAAACAGACTGCATTTTATCGGACAAGAGTTGGAAAGAGTTGGAAAGTTGATGCCCTCTATGGTCTACAGGCCTGATTTACCCAGCTATGTTTTAAGGCCTGTTCCCTGCATGGGTGGAGAAGGCGACAGTAATGCATTCTTAAAGGTTACTGCTGGAACACTAAATTGCACTGTAATTGCTTTTGCCTTTCCATCCAATATTTTTCATGCAAATGTTCTTTGAGTTACAAAATTCCACCCCACCCCCGCAACCATGAATTGTGCATGATGACAATGGATATAGACAGAAATCCTCAAAGCCAATAGAATCATTAAAAAATGATCAAGATAAATTTCTCCTTTTCAATTCAGCATGCCAATCAGAACATTAATCCACCCATCATCCTTCCCCATATGTTTCCAAATGGGCTCTGAATCATCGAGGTCTGGACTCCACAAGAGCTCTGAAGGTGTCCGGTGGTATGAGGTACTTCAGCAGACCCTGGGGCCCCCCATGGATCACACCTGTTTTTGGTGCACATCTCTGGAGTTTGGAGGCCAAATCAACATCTTCAACTCTGTCATGTTCCTTTGAAACGTTCCATTTTCGTCTTCCGCAGGCAAGCGCTGCATGATGTAAAAGAAAATGTGATTCATCAGACCAGGCCATCTTCTTCCAGTGTTCCATGGTGCAGTTCTGATGGGTCAGCACAGCCACTCGGAGCAGTACGTGGCTACACAGCCCGATATCCAGCAGGGTGCGATGAACTGTGCTCCAATATCTATACGACGGTAGCTCTTCGGTGGAATCTGCCTGTGGCCTCTCATCAACAGGGCATGGGCACCTGTAACCCTGTCACCGGTTGGTTGCTAGTCACTTAGATACATATGCTTGTCCAAGTTTCCTGCTTCCAACACATCGACTTCAAGAACAACTCATGTTACCCAATATAACCCACCGATTGACAGGCACTGGTTTAACTAGATAATTAAATGTTATTAACTTCACCTGTGAGTGATTTTAGTGTTGTGGCTGATCTGTGTATATAAAATCCAATTTTTTTTTTAACACACACAATATAAATATATAACTCTCTCTCTCTCTCTCTCTCTCTCTCACACACACACACACACACACACACAATATGTGGGTTAAAAGAGCACTAGTACTCAAAAGAGCCAGTATTCAGAGAATAAGGACAGGGGCCTCTAAGATACAATAAACCTCATTGAAAATCTCATCAACTTTTCCTCTACATTTCCCTTCACATTCATTTATTTAATTTTGTTTCCACATAATCTATTTTTTATTGAATGAGAATGGGCTTCTGATTAAAATTCTCAGAAAATTAAAGATAAACATTTCATGCAAACTTACACAGTAGGTTTTAAATTAGGATAAAAGAAAAAAGAATTTTGGCAACATCTGAATGTCAACTATTTAATAACAGCCTTGGAGTGCCAAAAAGGTCTAAAGGTTGGTTTCTCAATCACAGACTATGCCTGAATGCTTCCAGTATGGTATATAAACTGTTTAGATATTATATCCCACAGCCCCAGCTGTCTATTTCTTGTAATTTTCATAAAAGTAAAAGTGTTGAATGAATCAATGCCTTTCTTTGAGTAGTTATAGCATGTACAGCGTTTTGAAAATACCCTCATGATAGCATCATAAACACTGAATGCATTTTCTGTTTCAATCTTTCCTTGTTTAACTGTGTGTTAAACAAATGACCTTCTCCCATTATTTCTTATATTTCACCTTTGACAACTGTGTTACAGGATGTGACATGAAGAAAACGGTACCGTGGCACTGAACATTTTAACCTAGAGGACTGATTCAGTGGTCAGCATATTCTTCTTGTGAAGCATCGGACAGTCACCCTTGCATTTTATCATACAACCAGGTAAACACAAAGCCTTTGAGAAATAATTCCAGAGCGGTTAGGTCTAGTGTCTTAAATGAACAACCTTCACCGGAATAAAGCCCAGTTTCATTTGCCATGTTTCCTCCTCATTCAATGTTAATAACTATATAACTGAGATACATCATTCAGGACAGAGTTCTTAATGACATCTTCCCATGGTTGTGTTACTGAAGTTCAGAAACAGAAAGTGGTTGTGCAGAGCAGCTCTCGTAAGTTATTGATCTTTCATTCTGCTATATTTTAGCCCTCACTAGTGGTCACTCCACAGAGCTTCAAAAGACCTGCCATTTTATGCTAAAAGGGATAAGACACCAGATACTCGGTGCCTTCTGCCTTCATCCACTGAAAGGCACGAATGAGAAACGCTAACCACACACACCACGGCACAAGATGATTCATCTCTGGGCAGCGGAGAGTGGCTCTCTGCAGCAAGTGTGAGCAGGTCTAATGAGTTTCACCCCGATGCACCTCACATTGTCTGCACTCAGTCCAAACGAGTGTTAACACTAGCCTTTTAGCAAGAGAGGAGTCCAGAGAGTCTCAGATCCCTGGCCTTTAGCACATATCGGGAGCCAACGAGGTACAGGTCATTGATATGGAACCCGGGAGTTCTGGGACCTCAGCTCAGTGCAGTATTTATGAGATGTCATAACCCTGTAGCTGAATAGGAGTCACTGAGCAGGTCATTATTCTTTCACACCAAATCAACTTCACGGTGAACCAGTAATGAAACACACATGGTAGGTTTATATTATAGCTCAATAGAAGCCAAACGTGCAAAAAAGGGAGATGTTTTCTTTGCGGAAATGACAAACCAGACAAACAACTTTGGTCTTCGGGGTGAATAAATCCTGCAGTCAACAAAGAGAAAAGAAAGCCTTAAGTGAACTGTTAGATTTCAATGGCATCTACACCAAGTCTTGAACATGTTAAGGAAGAACTCCAGGTAAAACGGGCAGAAGAAGAACCTCCTCACCCACCCCAAAAAAACAATTCGTGGAGACGAAGCGCGCAGCACCCAGTAAGGAGGGCACGCCCTCAAGCTCCACCCAGACCCCCACCACTTCTGCTACGGATGGGACCGGTGCCGTTGGGGCTGCTCCTCACCGGCGATGGAGGAATGCTAACGGGGCTCTTTGCGCGCTCGGCCGTCCCCGACACCCCGCATCCATCACTCACGGAGTCGCGGCCCACGCCCTGCCGCACATCGCTCCAACCGCTGGCACGGAACACGGGGGCCGTCTGGTGAGCAGGAGCTGGGCGAGCTACACCTGAGAGGGCACACTGAGGAGAGGCAGCCAGCCTGGAAATGGGGCACTTTTGAGAGTGGCGGTGCATGACCACCGGTGAATGTGTGTGTCTGGGGCTTTTCTCTCCACCCCCCCCCCCCCCCCAACCTCCCCCTCCACCTCTTTCTTTCTCCACCTCCTCCTGACTTGTGGAATGGGTGGGGGCTGAGAGAGGAAGTGGGGTAAACAGATATCCTCCGACTGCTCTCCAGTCTGTGAAAGTGGCTTAGCAGCAGTAAGAGGCAGAACAGCTCTTTGAACTCCAGCTCGGCTCTTGCCAACTGCAGAGCACGGCGAACATTTGGCGATTAAAGAGCCCAGAAAAGGCGAGATCATACAACTCCAGGACGCCCATATAAAAACAGGAAGATTTCACAAACGTATCGCTTTTAAAGTACCACTATTATAAACCAAGAGAAACAGACGAGTT
Source organism: Brachyhypopomus gauderio (assembly GCF_052324685.1). NCBI lineage: Eukaryota > Metazoa > Chordata > Actinopteri > Gymnotiformes > Hypopomidae > Brachyhypopomus > Brachyhypopomus gauderio. The sequence continues at coordinate 11,397,355 of NC_135225.1, read as the reverse complement.
CTCAACATATCAAAATATGATTTTGAATCGATCCATCAAATGGCTTCCATTTTTGTATTTTCAGCATCTTCAACCAGTTCAGACCTGCTAGAATTTAATGCAGACTGATTTTGCAACAGGGCATATAAGACATTAAAATCAGGAGGACCACAAAGCATCAGATCAGTGTAACCAAGGATTACATTTGATTTTTCCAGGCTGTTAGATCAGATGCTCTTACAGTGCAGGAGCTAACCATGAGAGATGATCCTGATGGACCCCTTTAGCCTCGCTCTGATATTCATATGTACACTCGGCACAACCATTTTTCAGACATGGCCTCTTCTTTAAGCATTACTGGGGTCTACATTGTGGTGGGGCAGAAAATCATTGACATGGGGTACTTAGCAAGCTTAAATCCTGACACGGCTCAAGGACGCCATTTCAAGAGAATCCGTGATTAGATTTCCACTTCACGGAAGCATGGACTTCATGTGGGAAGGCATAATTCCCCTCTCTCTCTCTCTGTACGGTCACTAATTTTAGCTTTGAACTAAATTCTATACTTAAGACATTTCATGATTTGCTAGCACATTAGCATTAATTTGTTTCTTTATGAACATTAGAACATCTCTTTATTTTTGAATGATCTGAATCGCTTTATTAAGCTACCAGGTACTCTATTCTATTCTATTGCCCATCCATCCATTAACATCAGCTTATCCGGGTCCGGGTCACGGGGGCAGTAGCCCAAACAAGACTTCATTGTCTGTGTTTTAATAGTTTTTCAATTTTATTTTATATAACATTTTAAAAATATTTTATTTTATTATATTTAATAACATATAATCTCATCATAAATGTTCAAGGCAAACAAACAGTTTTGATTTGGTGTTACAAAAGCAGTGGTCGTAGTTCTACAAAAACAACCCTAATTTCCACTATGTTACAAATGGAACACAAAGATTATTTTATTTATATTTTAAAAATTGCTACCATTCAGCTAAACATGGCGATGTGGTAGTCTTCCTGTTTGTGTCACTCCAAATTAGGAGGGAGAGGTTAAATCAGCCTTTGTTATTGTTGTTCTTTATTTTTGAATGAGGCATGGAAAAACATTTCCAAACTCGCCGTCCTCTTGATCCTCATTCATTGCTTTTGTCACACCAAGTGACATCTTATTTGCGCCAAAATGGAAATGCACTATTCTGTTGAAAATGAGCTTAATTTGTCTCCTTTTTGCCTTTACAATGTTGTCACACAAAATTGCATGCCATTTCATAGATGGGACCAGAAAGTGCAGCATGTGCAGAAATAGACAGATCTATTGTGCGCTTTATTGGTTTTAGATTACTTCAGGTGCAGACACTCACCTCCATTCACAGTGGAAAGCAACAACCCATCACAGCTTTACTAGCTCCGTATTGTTCTGCACACATGCAGCAGCGAGTGAGCTCTAAACCATGAATCTAGCTGAATATTACACTCGTTTATAAGATAAAACAGCTCAGGAGGAATAAAAGGCAAAAGGGAAAAAGAAGAAAAAAAACTGCGACTTGTTCCCGTTTTGTTTGATTTCTGCTATTAAAACCAGATCAAGATTCCTTAATCCACAAATTATACAAAATCAATAAAACTTTCAATTTCTCAGTTTCAAAACAGATTTGGCTTCTTATTTTATTTTTTTTAACATCAGTCTTAGCAGGTTTAGTACTTAAAGACCGTTTACTCCTCAGGCTTAAACGCTTAGCAGTGCTGTTATAGGTCAATCTGCCACTACTTCAACAATCTCTCAAACGTATCAAAGCTTTGTCAATGTATTTGTCCAATTCACAACTCAAAGGTACATTACGAATCTCTCACACATTGAAAGGGATGATGAATTTCAAGAGGGGAAAAAAATCCCTCATCAGCAGTTTTCTATTTTCCTCCAAAACTACAGAAAAAGGAAAACAGTGATTACATACTATGATTTATCATCACAGGGATAGTCGGCAAATAAGTGAATAAATAAATAACTACAATATAAAAAATAAAACAGCCACACGAGTCAGGAGGGAACAGGAAAAATAGGAACAGACAGGAAAAACCAACAGTTCAGTCAGCGGGCAGCTGGAGGCGGCAGTGAGGAGCAGTAGCCCAACAACGCTTCACTTCTGCACACACTGTGCACACACGCCTCTCGTGAGACACCGGGCCTCTGATTCTATTCTAATGTGTGCCCAACAGGACAGCCATTCTCAGGTAGGGATGTGAATTTCATTAGCGCCTCCCTGATTGAGAATCAATTGCGAATAAACATTGGTTGGCAGGGTGAGGGGAGGAGAGAGATGGAGGGCTGTGCTCAGGAGCGCAATTTTCTTGTTAAATGTACCATGGACACACACCCCACATTCCTCTGAATTTCATAATTAAAGACACACAAAAAAAGGTGGCAAATTATTCTGCGGCGTCGCCCCCGAGTATGAGAGCGCACGGCTGAGTGAGCCGCACTACTTGAGAATTACTGAAGGACAAAGGGAGGAGAGCCCGTCCGCACCACGGCAGAACGCCGCATACGTGAACTCATCGGAGCGGCGGGTCCGAGGGCGGGTAGGGGCCGCGCGCTCGGCGCCGGGCTGAAGTTACCTTCTCTGCGTCCACTTTGCCCTTGACGAACTCGGCCCTCCAGAACTGAAGCGCCTGTTCCAGCGTGAGGCCGACGCCCTTGAGGAAGAGGCCGTACTGCATACGCCCGCCGTGCCGCAGGTGGTGATGCTCCCGCAGGGCCCTGTGGAGCTGCCGCATGCACAGGGGGAAGGACGTGGCCGACAGCTGACGGAGGGAGGGAGGGAGAGAGAGAGGGAGCATCCTTAGAGCACGCGCGAGGAAGGACGGACCCCGGCACAGCGCACGCGGCTGCTGGGCACTGCTCACTAGCTCTGATTTCAAAAGGAGCAGCCAAACAGCAAGAAACATAACAAACCTCTACACGTGTGTAGAAGAGTAAAGAAATTATATACTTGTGTGTGTGTGCGCGTGTCTGCTTGAGATAAAATTACATAGCAGAGCTTAGCAGGCAGAGGCGTATCTATGCTAAATGTTGGAACTTTGCTTATAAAGATGCTACTTTCAAGAGATCTTGAAACTGGAGTAAAAACCGAAGGATAATAATATAATGGCTGACACACTTAACTGAAGCAGCACTGGCCCCACAAATTAGAGAATTATTACACACCATACCCCTCACCTCTGGATATTCTGTTACTTTGCAGGAAAGACATTAATTATACACATAATAATAATAACATATATAAATCACGCACACACATACATAATACATTTATATATATATATATATATATATATATATATATATATATATATATATATATATATATATATATATATATATATATATATATATAACACATTAATCTCTTGCTGAGATTACATTATATGGTGTACTCACTGGATCAATCTGTTCCAAGGAAACTTTCCCAATGTTCTTCTGGAAGCTGTAGTCCTGGCCCACATAGGCATGGCTGCAACACAGAGCAAACAAAGCAACCACTGGCAATCAGAGCAAATCACTGGGCACCAGTTTCAGAATTTCAGTTCCAGGATTAACGCATACACCCTAAATTCAGTGCCAGTAATAAAAACAGTACTTTTATAGCAGAACAGTAACTAATTTTTAACAGACTTAATACATGGTATCGTTTGTGTTCAGATGGATGGGCAGATGGACAGACAGACATGTCCCTCCAGAACTGCCAGCCAGCTAGCTAGGTAGCTGTAACAGGCATGCCAAAAACACAGTTGTCTCAGCAGAGATTCATTTAACATTTTGTGTTTCAACAGGCAATGCAGATTAGTCAATTACTACTCTATGTTATTTGGCACCGTAGTCATCTGATTATGAATAACACTGGCAGACTTTGGATCTCGTCAGGTGTGACCAAGCCTGGGTTACTGGCTCAAGTTTTCTTAATGTTTGCAAATTATAAAAAGTATGGTGTACATTTTGTGTGCGTATGGTGTAACAAATGTTCTAACACGTTTCAGTGGTCAGTAGTTCAGATGTGATTCAGTCTTTGGCTTAGAAGAAACTGAATTTCAAGAATAAAGGTTTAAGGCATATAAGCCTATAACTGTTGACCCATGAATGCGATGACCAGACCTGAGATCATTTAGGTCATAGTAAACCAACAGGGTTCTCTAACATAATACATTTTTTCTAAAAATTACATTGCTTTTAAATATTTGATCCAAATGTCACAGACATCTTGGAAGAAAATGCTTTTTGAACACTCACATAAACCCATGTTTAGACTCACTACATTTCAACAAGTCTTGCAATTTAAATAAACATTCCCTATTGTGATAAACAGTGTAGTTTAGAACACTATCTCCCTCTAAGATATTTCAGTGATGGTCAATCAATCCAAAAATGAAAATGTGGGATTTGGGGGCCCATTTGCTCTTAAACTGAACTGAAAATAATAAAAACAGAAAATAAATACATGTATTACATAAAGAAGTCCTCCCAAGCCCACACAAACCCAACTCAACAGTTGAATAAGAGACTATATCCTTAACCTTTGTCTTAGACAACTGTTAACAGCTTTCTGTAAACATTTCTGCTATCCAGGAGTGTGAAGCAAACTCCATCACTGTCTCACTAAAATCCCAATGTTCTGTAATGCTACGATCCAGACCTATTTTGCCTTCATGTGGAACAGGATTTTCCTCCTGAGTGACACAGCTCTTAAGCAATTGACCCCCTCAGACGATAACGTGAACGAGTGTGTCCTCGCCAGCCGCTGTTCTCAGAACAGCTGGGGTTGTCTCCATACTGCTCAGGGTTACAGAAGCGTCTTATCTAGCCCAGCCAGTGATGACACACGGCAAAACGACATTACAGAGGGAAATCACCGCCATGACCAATGTTTCTGTGCTACCTCAGACCTATCCAATTAAAGTGAGAGCTTTCAGGTCCCGTCTGAAGGCACGCGAAACAGCTGCTGGCTGCATCGCCGCTCAGGCACCCTGCCACGGTCTCTCTCATCAACGGAAAAGTCAGGTTTATATGAGGAGGTCCCAGGATAGATCACTGACACAGCACTCAGTGATTTTTTTTAACAGCATAAGAATGAACAAAAAAAAAACTAGCAAAAGCTCAAAGAAAACGATACGGAGACAAGACTGCAGCATGCGTGATGCACACCGAACAGTTTCCACACCAGCAGTCTCCAGGGCAGGAACCCTCAGAGAACACTCCCAATATAAACATAACACATACAGAAGGGCATCTGCATTCCCACTGGTTTAGAAACGGTACAAACTTGTTTTCCGCGAGCAAAGACTCGCATCTGTGGTGTCCACCATTCCACACCGATCAACGTTCTCCCCTTAGCATTCCGTACTTAAGGTTCTCCCCTTAGCTTTCCGTGCTTAAGGTTCTCCTCTTAGCTTTCCGTGCTTAAGGTTCTCCCCTTAGCATTCTGTGCTTAAGGTTCTCCCCTATGCGTTCCATACTCAAGGTTCTCCCCTTAGCGTTACGTACTCAAGGTTCTCCCCTATGCGTTCCATACTCAAGGTTCTCCCCTATGCGTTCCGTACTCAAGGTTCTCCCCTATGCGTTCCGTACTCAAGGTTCTCCCCTATGCGTTCCGTACTCAAGGTTCTCCCCTATGCGTTCTGTACTCAAGGTTCTCCCCTTAGCGTTCCGTACTTAAGGTTCTCCCCTTAGCGTTCCGTACTTAAGGTTCTCCCCTTAGCGTTCCGTACTTAAGGTTCTCCCCTTAACATTCCGTACTCAAGGTTCTTCCCTTAACATTCCGTACTCAAGGTTCTTCCCTTAACATTCCGTACTCAAGGTTCTCCCCTTAGCGTTCTGTACTTAAAGTTCTCCCCATAGCATTACGTAGTTAAGTTTCTCCCCTTAGCGTTCCGTGCTCAAGGTTCTCCCCTTAGCGTTCCGTACTTAAGGTTCTCCCCTTAGCGTTCCGTGCTTAAGGTTCTCCCCTTAGCATTCCGTGCTTAAGGTTCTCCCCTTAGCATTCCGTGCTTAAGGTTCTCCCCTTAGCGTTCCATGCTTAAGGTTCTCCCCTTAGCGTTCCGTGCTTAAGGTTCTCCCCTTAGCATTCCGTACTCAAGGTTCTCCCCTTAGCGTTGCGTACTCAAGGTTCTCCCCTTAGCGTTGCGTACTCAAGGTTCTCCCCTTAGCGTTCCGTACTCAAGGTTCTCCCCTTAGCGTTGCGTACTCAAGGTTCTCCCCTTAGCGTTACGTACTTAAGGTTCTCCCCTTAGCGTTACGTACTTAAGGTTCTCCCCTATGCGTTCCGTACTCAAGGTTCTCCCCTATGCGTTCAGTACTCAAGGTTCTCCCCTTAGCGTTCCGTACTCAAGGTTCTCCCCTTAACATTCCGTACTCAAGGTTCTCCCCTTAACATTCCGTACTCAAGGTTCTCCCCTTAACATTCCGTACTCAAGGTTCTCCCCTTAACATTCCGTAGTTAAGTTTCTCCCCTTAGCGTTCCGTACTTAAGGTTCTCCCCTTAGCATTCCGTGCTCAAGGTTCTCCCCTTAGCGTTCCGTGCTTAAGGTTCTCCCCTTAGCGTTCCATACTCAAGGTTCTCCCCTTAACATTCCGTACTCAAGGTTCTCCCCTTAACATTCCGTACTCAAGGTTCTCCCCTTAACATTCCGTACTCAAGGTTCTCCCCTTAGCATTCCGTACTTAAGGTTCTCCCCATAGCATTACGTAGTTAAGTTTCTCCCCTTAGCGTTCCGTACTTAAGGTTCTCCCCTTGGCATTATGTACTTAAGTTTCTCCCCTTAGCGTTCTGTACTTAAGGTTCTCCCCATAGCATTCTGTACTTAAGGTTCTTCTCCTCTCCTAACGTTCTGCTCCAAGCACACAGAACTGCTCAATGGGACAACGTGGCCCAGTGCACAAGAGATGCAACAACTAGGTTCAGCTGCTTTTCTAAAGGCCAAGAGTTATAATACTCCGTCAATATAATACAACACTCAGCCATCTGGGAGCAGGCTACAACCCACACTGAGAAAACCAGGAGGAAATTGAAAATGACAATAACCCAAGAGAAGCTGCCAAATGATTATGACGATAGTCACCATCCTCCCCCCCAATCCCCGAATTGTTCTTTGTCACATAATTCATCTCAAAATGAAAACACCTTGCGTAACCTTTTTTCTGGGTTGCTGATGAACCGTGACACCAGTGACCACACTGGGCTGGTAACCAGTGGAGGCCCCAGGAGCAGGCAGAGGAGGCTGGGAAGAAGCAGATTACCTGAGGTGGTTCAGCAGAGGCTGCAGGCGCTCGTCAGACTGCACGGCTGGCAGAGATCGCGCCGTCAGCTGCCAAGACAAAGAATCATGGGAGAGTGTCAAAGGTTAAGTACGTTTTTTTTTTTTTAAACAACATTCTGATACCAAATAAACATGGAGCTGTGCACACATCAATAATATGACACACAAAATAATAAGAAACAAACAAGAATGTCAGGGAGGAATGTTAAATCTTTTCTTTAATCTGTCATACCAAGCTGTGATTATATGTAAATAAATGCCGCTGGTTGTTTAGTTTTCGTTTTTTTGTTTATATTCCACAAACTCACAAAATATTTTATGTATAGTATAATATCAGGCAATGTCACAAATGTCAAAAAAGAGTGTTATGGTAGATGTGCTACACTGGCACCCAAACCATGCGAGTCACCCCAACTACCAAACACCAAAACCACATGAATCACCCCAGCTACCAAAGACCCAAACCACCTGAGTCACCCCAGCTACCAAAGACCCAAACCACCTGAGTCACCCCAGCTACCAAAGACCCAAACCACCTGAGTCACCCCAGCTACCAAACACCCAAACCACCCGAGCTACTTCAGCTACCCAAGACATCTCATCTACCCAAAGCACCCCAGTTACCCGAGACATCCCAGCAACCAAATACCGAAAGCAGCTGAGACACCCCAGACACTCAAGCTACCCGAGCCACCCTAGCTACCCGAGCCACACGAGCTACCCCAGCATCTGTGATGAACGGCGGGTGCTGATGTCCGTATTACACACAAAACAAATTCTAATGCATGAATATAGAGTCTGTCTTGTTTATGAGATCCAATTTTCCTCAGGTGTGGGGGTGGCACTATGATAGCATAACAGGGAGGAAGAGTAGTCACATCTCTGTTAACTGAAGCAAAACGAGGCCTGTAATGAAGAAAAGTGGTGGGTTGGACATGATCAAACTACTGAGGCGGTAACTGATTGCAACACATGCAGCAATGTTTCTAGTGCGAGACTATTTCATTCAAGTTCAGGAGTGGCCCAAGCACATTGAAAACGCCCACTGCAACAAAACATGCATTAAACATGAGCTACCAGCACAATTCTGACAGAATTGTTTGACAGAAAAACAAAGTAAGTATAAACCGGAACCTTGGGCCAATAAAGTAGACTATTGAATATTGTGATAATTTACATGTGTAATGATATTGTCACGGTGAGGCGGCCCCCTACCGGCCGCCTCCGTCCACAGCGGCTGTTGTTGTTGTTTTGTGACGTCATGTGCGTCCCTCAGGTGGGCGGAGCCTGTGATCAGTCTCACCTGAGGGTCGCTTGTTTGCCTATATATGTCTTGTCTTTGTACCAGTTGACCGCTGGGTCATTATATCCTTAATTTGGATCTTTTGCACGGGTTTTGGTTTGCACACTTTCTATTAAACCATCCTTTTTCCCTGAGACTTGGCGTGATCGCTTCCTTTTAGTTGCTCACCCCTGCCCGTCACAGATATATCAAGCAAAAATACTGATCAGTTGCTGTTTACACACTGTTACAACATCGCATTTGACTGTTTTTGCCTTTATTTAAGTAATCTAATATTTAGTTAGTGACAACACCCTGTTAAATTTTTGGCCATACAATAACATTTTTGGCCAACTAAAACTCTGAAACTTTAAAAATGAAAAAAATAAAATCACTTGAAAAGAACATATTTTTTAATGTCTGGTAAATGAAACAAAGACAACTGGTACCTCGTCTGCCCTCAAGTAGAAAGTGTTCAAAAAAAAGCTGTGCTTTAGTTTGGCAACATTTTGGATTCAAGCCAACCAAACAAGAAGAACTTGCTTAGATATTGCTCAAATATGTTGCAAATATAAAATATATAAAATATTGTATTGATATGTATGGCTGAAAAGTTTAATATACACACTAATCAAAAATAGTTTCCAACATAAATTAGAATTAATATTGCCTGTCTAATTCTCAGCCGGATACTTACTTGATGATGAAAAGCCCTGTAATGATCACATGGGGTGCATCTTCATTGAATTAGAGGGAAAAATTATTTGTAAATTGAGCAAAGTCTCAATTTATTTTACCCCCATTCTGTTAGTTTGATGGCACACTGAACAAAGATAGGAATAGGCTAGCGATCACGACCATGACAACAGCACAAGTGCGACACAAGACGCATGGTGACGTGAGGCCGTTAGAGCCACACCGACCGCTCACGACGGCTCAGTGAGGCAGAATGAGGACTTCACTCTTACCGTGCTGGTGATCAAGATAACGGTCGTGCCACAGAAGACAGATACAGCAAGCGCCACAGCGGATCAGCGCCGTGGGGGCGAGGAAGCAGCGGCGTATAGAGAGACAGGGAGCGGCAGTGCGGACAGATGTGGGGAGATACAGCGGACCCGGACGGGCTTCCTCAATTCATAACGCCAGTGGCCTTTCATTCCATACCCAGCCTTTTATTTGCAATGTATACTAGATGGATGAACCTGTATCCCACCTTCCACTTCACACCTGCAACCAGTGCATTACTTATGGGTGACTACATATCCCACACAGCAACAGCACAGCAAATACTTCCAAATGAACAATGAGCATGACGGTGGTCAGCCGGCTCCGAGTCTAGACCACGCCCAAGCGGTCAGCGTTCCTGAGTGAAGAGAAAGCACCCCGTAGCACGTATTATACAGACACAGCACTAGATCGTTGAGCAGAAGAATAAGCCATCGACCAAATATGGCATTACCATTTAGCAAACTAGTGCCAATATTTAAAAGAAGTCGGAAGGCCATCTGGCAGCAATAACATGATGCAAAGTACAGCAGACAAACACGGAACGTGAGCCTGTGGTCATTTTGTATTAAACCATATCAGGACTGGACAATAATTAAATCTGTTGAGAACATTATTTCTAAAAACATTTTCAGTGAATTATGAAAGTTTGGGCAAATTCCTGTTTTTGTTGTGCAAAGAGAGTTCCATCAATATTCATCATATTTCAAGGGCAGCCCAATTAAAACTGCCCCCTTGTGATGTGCCAGCAACTGAAGTCCTGGCACGGAACTAGTGGAGACAGTTAGTCATTGTTCCGGGTCATTCTGCTGACAGTTGTGCCACCCCCCCCCCCCCCCCCAAAAAAAAAACACGCGCCCATGCTATCTACAGCTACATGACATCTTAACAGTCACAGCAATACAGAAGAGCAAAACGTACAAACAAACAGAATAACAGTCTTTCATTTCAATCTACCGATTTCAGCAGGGAATGAGAGGGAATGTCTACAACCCCTAATATACAAGAACAAGAAACAAAATGCAGCCATTACACCAACTCACAGCACACACGCTGACACTTGCACACACCCATTATTTTATCTTCTTGCACTGTGTTTCTGGAGAGGTTAAAACACATTCAGTGACAAAGGAGTGCTTCAGCAGAAATGGGTCCTATTAGACAATGTGGTTTATTGATGAACAGATTGTCATCAATCCGCTTTTTAGATCATGAACAACTTTGGCTCTTTAGAGTCACTGGAAGGTAAAGAGCAAACACAGATGCTTCTGTTTCTGGGTAGAAACTAATCAATACTGAAAGGAAACATGGCAGTTTCCCTTCAGCTCTCCGTCTCTTCCTGATAATTAAACACTCTCCATTCCCAATGGACAATTACCACAGAATTGAAAAAGCATCTTAATACTTTAACAATGTCAGTGTCAAGAACCTAAAATATCAGCTGCATTATGACATTTGTAATTTTCTAAGTTGGAAATTTTATCCAGAAATATGCAAAAATAAAAACTTGCTTTGAACAAGGTTTTCATAATATTCAGTTTTTCAACTAATAATCATATTTTCCTGTGCCTAAAAATAAATAAATGAAAAGGGGTCTCGGTGCAAGTCACTCTCAGAAAAAACAAGCTTCAGTATGAAGAGACAGCTCCCCCATCAGGCTACAATAAGTACTACAAATCAAACCACCACAAAAGTAGGGGTTATAAAAAAGGAGTTACTTTAAAGATAAATATGCTATGAAAATATATCTATATGACCACTTCGCATCATTGAAAATTACATAAAAGTAAAGAATGCCCAACCCCCCCCCCCCCAATATAAATAAAATATATACAAAACTGATAAATGGAAGAAAAAAAAACCCTCAACCCCCTTCATATGTATTTTATCTTACACTGCCAATGGAAAGCAGGAAAAGAAGCCCAAAGAGGAAAAACTAATGAGTTCAGCCAACAGTGTTGTTGCTACATATGTGCTGCTACAACACAAAGTTCAACTTGTCAGGAACCTAAACATCTATGTTAGTCTTCACATCCAAAACACTAGTTTTTACCATGGGCTACACACGTCAGCACACGTGAGCTTTTACCATGGGCTATACATGTCAGCACACATGAGCTTTTACCATGGGCTATACATTTGCACTGGTTGGGCCCATATGTTGTAGCCATTAACATTGCATAGATCTTGAATATAAAACTTTGCATTTTGTAGTTAACAACGTTAAGCCATTTTACAAACATTGAGCATGAACTAACCAAAAATAACCGTAACAACTAAACAGAAGACAATTAAAAGGTGCCGTGTTTTTTGATCATATTTGCAAACCAGTATTACAATTTGTTTCTCCATTTGGGGTTAAGAATTGTTGGATAACTGCCATGTTGTGTAAAGTTATAAGTAGCTTACATTACTGTAGACTGAAGTTCTTTCAATATCAAAATAAAGGCTAAAATTATCCACTGAAATGAAACTTTTTTTTTCTTCCTCTTAATTTGCAGCTGCAAAGCCTCCAAATATTTCTCCAATGTAAAACACTAAGAAAAATGAATATGGGAATTTGACAATGATGGGTACAGACAGTATGTTTCACCAGAATACATTAATTTGAAAAGAGAGATTCTAAAATGTGTATATTTATATTTGGTATTGGTAACTTATGCTAAACCTAAATCTGATCACCTGCATTGAAGCGCAAGGTAAGTAACAAACTACATCAAACTAAGAAGAAAAAACAAGAGAAAGAACAAGCGCCCCACAAACATGATCTACTGTACCAAATCCTTAACTGCCCTTCTACATTTCCTGATAGCTTGAACAAAACCTTCTTCATGTCCAAAGATGGATACACAGATACAGATAAGAAGAACGACTGCTGTTCCTCTTCTCAATCCCGCGATAGGCGATGTTGAGTATTGGATTACCATGGTCTGAAAATAAGCAGCAATGTGACCTCGCGTTGTTGACAGACACACCGGTGTCTCGATAGGCAATCAGTAATACCAAAAATGACTTGACAAGATGAACTGTTTCAATCTATGAAGGGTATATGTACTAAGATATGGAAATGCAGGACCACAAGGCACACAGAGATGCTAAGGCCACCAGAATAATTAGCCAGAGCTTACATTAGCAATGACACATATTGATATGCACAGCATGACTGTTGTTGGACAATTCTGTAGAATGCACGGAAGTGGAATCCATTTTGTAGCTGTCTGTCCATAAATGCATGGAAATTGTATCACTGGTCTGTAACCCTGTAATTGAATCATTCTGTGTTATGATTTCTCAGCCTAGAGAAATATCAACCAAAATGCATTATGATCAGCCATTCAAGTGTTGGGACTTTTATTATAAGAAGGATTCTGGTTCTGCTCTGGTTTGTCACCACTGAACTAAAACTATTCGGACTCTCTACTTACTAAAAAAACCAAACATCTTTGCAAATTCAGCATGCAAAAAAAAATGTAACAAGTAAGCCAACAAGCTGATGGGATTACTGGGGAGGTTTGCTGGAACCTGCAGAGTGTCTCCTGTGGGATAAAAGTCCATTTGTGCACAATGCACACTGAGGCCTATAAATGTGGTAATAATATGGAGCTACATGAAGGTGCAATAACCACCAAGTGGATGTCCTCTTATAAGCCAAATTAAGCAAACCTAAGATAGTCTTTCAAAATATGATTTTCTAATATTTTTGGTAGGATAGTGTATTTTAGAAATGAGTTGGTGCATGGTCTCATTTTACTAAAACTAAAGGTGACTAAATCCATGACCTCCATGGAACAAAAAGTATCTCAAGTCCTAAAGTCAGAAAATTCCAGTTTTTTGAAAATTCCAGTTATAAAATCCAGTTATTGGTAAAGTAGATTTCTTGGCAAGTAATATGTGCGCTTTCAAAACCTCAAAAAAGTCTAACAAGGAGAAATATTCATAAAGTAATGAAGTGGAAATGAAAAAAAGAATCTCTTCACCAGAACATGACAATAATTAGGTGGAATAAGAACATCCCCAGATAACTCTTCTGAATGTTGTCACAACACTAAAAGTGGAAGCCTTCAATATTAACACCTTTACATTGAATAATTACAGCTCTAAAATACTCAAGAGGTTTATTCATTCAGGGTTTGTAAGGGGAACAAGAGGGGAAAATCTAAGGATATTGAATTGATTAACTGAGTTTCATTACTGGATGGATGATGGACAAAAATTCACAGAATTAGTCTCCTTGAAAACATTCAACCCCCACAAATAGTAGAAACATCCTCATTCAAGTATCATTACCACATTCTTGGCAGTTAATGAACCATCACTTCACATTCTGATCATCTACAGACACAAACATGCTACTAGGTTCAAAATATAAAAGAGGGAATTATCTGAGGCTAAAATGCATTAACATACTCTCTTGTTTCTCAAGTATACTGTGCAATAGCATGTGATAAGATTTGCTGTAGAAACCAATTTGATTGTATTTGTTAGGTTTGACTAATTGACATGCACAAACATTACACGGAAGTTTTAATTCTTCTGTTTTAATAGTCTAAGCATGTTTGCCTGTGTGTACCTGATTTACTTTAAATGCTTTATTCTAGGTGGCGATGCATTTCTCCCTGTAGTATACTGCAGAATGTGTATAATTCAAGCACTCCACTTAAGATCTAAGGCTACTATGCACAGATTACTTACAAACACTTTATTTCATTTTAAAGGTTACTAGTTTTTAAAGCAAACAAATATCAGATCTAGATCACTTAACACTCAAGGTTTCAGTATCTAACAAGCAAAATTAGTATGGTGCCAGTGATAATGTAGCATCTACGTATCCTAATGGGTATTACTGTAGCATCTACATATTTTAATGGGTATTATTGTAGTGTCTACACATCTTGAAAACCCTTTAGTCAATCTACATTCCTAAAGAACACTTTGTTCTGAATTTAGATGAGACAGGAGACACCACTGATAAAGCTTGAAAAATGAACCTTGTCTTCCAAATGCCAGTCAAGAGTTAAAAGGCATGGGATTCAAATCAACACTGTTATCTACAGCTCACAAGGAAGGTATATCCCTCCTGCACCATTCGTCAGACACGACAAAGCCAAGAGTGAAAACCTCCTACACCAGTAAGGCTCTATCAGAACAGTAAAGCCACTGGATGTGTTGAAAGGTTTGCTTGATTTATGGAACATTACAAACCAACAAATAGCTAGTAGAAGTGTGATTAGGCATATTCCTTCCGTCAATGGAGTAATAACTGTTCAGAATGGTTTTGTGATTCAATGTTTGGATTTTTGTCTTGTTTAAACACGTTCTTTCAGATGATGCCAACATCAAGTCCACCTTTAATGTCACCCCCCCCCCCCCCTCTCTGAATATGGCCTCTGCCAATCACAGGAACCTTAGCAATCTTGGAGGAAGAGCACTAATGCGTGCTTCCTCTGAGAGGCCTGACACAAGCTGCTACTCTTTCAAGGTTATGCTTCCCCTCAGAAACCAACATTTATGCTACTTTTGGTGAGCATAATTTTTTATTGACGTGTCACCATGTTTACTTATGTAAATATGGATTTCCTTTTAGTGTGGTGATGCTGAAAATGAGCATCTTGTGGGATGCTCTTTTGTTTGAAACGAAGGACCCATGTGAACAAAGCTTCTCACTGTCTACAGTGGGAGATGCAATTTTAGCCAAAGCCAAGCACCTAAAACTGAACCTTGACCTAACGACTGCTGGACCAACCGGCCAACACATGAGTGCTTGTGTGTTCCTTCACATTATGTTATGTTAGCTTTTGAAACTTTTTGAAACGTGTTATGCCAGGTAAGAGAAATACAGCCAGAAGTAAGAATATCTAAGGAAAAGGGGACAAAAAAAAACATTCTAGCACATTTTCTAGATGTTATTTCAACAAGATGACATATATATGAGAGAATAATGACAATATAAGCCAAACAGCCCCCATGATTCATCACTGGCTGGCAGCACTAACGAGCACATGCAACATTTAACAGGAAATGACAGCACAGCCCTGCTAGACATCAAGAGATGTGCGTATTAAAGGAAGGCTTATAGGTAACACTACACAAGCACATGCTTCGTAAGGGGAAAAAAGTGTACCTTACACCTTATGCAACTGACCTAAATGTGTTGATTCTCTATTAGATAAATAGAACCAAAATAATTAACTATTGCGATTCCAACAGTTAAAGCAAGAAGCACTATGGAGAAACGCTACTCCAGTGCAGATGCCATTAAAACAAAGATTAAATGCACAATGAAATCTACAAAAATAGGCTACGTGTTCACAATATATTAACATGAGAAGTGGGACAATGTTTCTCCAGATTATCAATCTGCTGAAATCTGCTGGTCAATACAGACACTGGCTCATCAACACATATAATGTGCTCACATTCCTTTTTAATATCAAATCCAAAATCCATCCAGACTATTTAGTAATGTATTAGCATGGTCGTGTTCAACACCAATGTAACCATGGCAATGTTAGTTTAGTGCACCACGATTCATTTACATGCAGTCTTGCCACTGCACCATTATAACTCTATAGCAACAGACTCATACTAATTGTCTCACCCATGTCAGGATCTTTTCCTGGAGCACTGAAAACTGAAATCTTTTAGGCAATCTTTAAAAAGAAAAACTTATAAGCAACTGCGGCTGTTTTTAACCCACTACCAACCCATTAGAAATCCACCCTTCAATGGATTGAAAAGTACTTTTACAATGGCTTTCCAAACAACTAATTTCCTGTCCCTGCCCCTTGTTTTCAAGCCTCTCCAAGCCCCATGGAATGAAATTAAATGGGACAACCCTTCAAGAACCTGATGGGTCCTCAGACATCCTCCACAGCTTTTATGTAAACAGACTTGAGGTTTTTGCCAGACATTTCCCATATGCCATCCTTGGCTGTGACGGTCTCTGCTGCATGGGCTATAGTCGTTCTTCTGTGCTTGTCTGCAGTTGTCATTCAAAACTTCAATTTCACGCATCAATTGGTAACCAAAAAAAAAAGGAACACTGCTTCATTACAAGGCTACGAGTGTTGCACTGCAGGCCAACCCTCCCAGGCTGCATTGATCTTAGAGGAACAGCAAAGTTCAGCAACCTCGAGCAGCAACCTCGCTGCAGGACTTCAGTTCAATTTTGGCGTCACGTGCCTTCAAAACGGGATGTGGAATACGGTAGTGTCATGCACAAAGCAGCAATAACAGGGTAACATTAGCTAGCTAGGTAACAAAACACAGGCATACTACGAGCAAATATCATATGCCTGCTATGAGGAAAAGGACCATAATACATCAAAACAACATTAAAATATAACAGAGGTTATCACAAATTTTATGTCTATATTAATGGAGTAAGCAGGTTTGTTTCTTTGCTTCCGCATCCACTTTCGCATGATTCGCAAGGCATTCTGAGAAATTTCTCACAAAACTACATTTGTATTGTGGCTCTGATAAGCCAATTTGGAGGATCATGTAACGCTAACACTATGCCCCCTGTAAACCAGGAACTGGGACACCCATCCCTTAGGTGCAAACACGCAAAAGCGGAGCAACTGGAAGTGTTGGGAGCAACGGGTGAAATGAAACCAGGATTTAATGTTTATATGGAAAAACCATCTTTGACACATCACATCATAAAAATGCTTACAAAATATTACCAACTGGAAAAGCCAAAAAAGTTTGGCTAATGTGAAAATAACCACCAGAGCAGAGTTCTCACTAAGGGATTAAATGACCAGAGACAGAGCTTGCTTTTTCAAGATGTGTGTGAGAAAGCCTATTAACCTACACAACACAAATACATAGAACTGGAAATGTAATCACAGGACAACTAAAAAATAAATAAGTGATAGTAAATATCTCAGCAGTAAGCAGTAATTGTTGATGCACTGCAAAAGGCAATAACGAAGGTATAGGACTGATGTGTTTAAAACAATTACAAGCAGTACCTTTTTAAAGTGTAAGATATATACTAACTGACTCTGAAAATGGCACCATGTAAATGTTTAGCCTAATAAGAGTGGAGGAATCTTACAATATCAACAATACAATATCTTTGGGTACAATTACTGCTTTATGGAGGTTCTGCATGGTTGGCCATGAGTGCATGCAACCCACTGAAGCTCCACTACAGCATGACACACCCAATCTTCTACCCTTACATAGACTAACAGTATATTACAAAATCATATAAAATACAAAACCACTAAAAGGCTAAAAGCCAATGTGTCTGTCTAACATGTTCAAGCAATCGCTAGGAACCCCTTAGCTAATCAAACTTGAGGTAAAAAGCAAGGATCTTGTGCTGGCTACTCAAGTGAATAAGAGATGTTCTGCACAGAGGGGTGGTCACCACTTCAACGTCATCAAAAGAACTTCATGGGGGAAGCAGCAAGCAGATATAAGGCTGGAATATGAACTATTTAGCCACAATAGACATTTTAAAATCAGGACTCAAATTTATGTTTAATCTAGCCGTTACTTCAGTTTTGTAACAAACAAGAACTGGAGTACCAGACTTGCTTTGCTTTTTAAATTGTGTAATTATTTGTGTTTTTTAAGCTGCAGAACTCACCGATGACTGATCATATAACTGATCGTGAGTACAAACGCTCATTCTTATCTAACTGTATCCAAACCAGCTAGGACTGGAGTTACTCATCTCTCACTGGGTTTTAATTAAAATGACTGGCAAATGCCAAGTGCATTTCCAAACAGTTCTCAGATACATGTCTGTGTGTTATCGCTTATTTGAGAAAAACCATTCCAATCAAACATTTTTTGCATTTGTCTTCATCAATAATCAACTTTATCAACACCTTCATCAACAATGTTTCCACCTCATCCAAACATAAAAACCTTTGACATTTTCTGGCTTTTCCATTCAAAATGTGAACAGGCATTTTTAAAAGAATGTCCATATCTCCTGACTTAATGAACAGTGCACCTATAAGAACATCCAGCTCTACAGCCCGTACGTCAGAAACGTGAGGAGAGGCTGCGATTGGGCTGGACACTGAGGGCTTGACCAGAAAACCATCGTTGAGGTTCCTGCCTTCTCCATCCATCCTCTGAGCAAGGAAAAAGACATCCAACAACCACAAACATTTACTCCACTTAAAGATCCTGATGTTTCTATATATGACCAGTTTTATTTCAACTATATTGCTTTCTAAGAACATTGTTTAAACCAGCTGTCCTTAATTCCTTCATTTGTAAAGTAACTTGAATTGCCTTGCGCATGAAATGGGCAATGTAATTAACCTTGCCAATGACATGTGATCATACCTATTAGAATAAAAAAATGTTGACAGTATTCATTATGCAATCCTTCCTATCACCTTTCTGACAAATACCTTAACATAATAGTGTATATGCCTTACGCAAACACATACAGTAACACTTTCAAAACCATATTTTTTTTTCCAAAGACTAAGTGTCAATACCATTTCTGCTTGCAGCTTTCTCCACTGAAGATCTATTTTAGTCTTTGCCAAGGTTTAAGTGGTGACCACCCCTTTGTGCAATACAAATCTCTCATTCACTCGAGTATACAGCACAAGATCCCTGCTTCCTCAGACTGTTTCTCCTGAATGACCACTCCATTAAAGCTCCCCTTCTTATGTGAGGGAATCAGGTTACCGTTGCGTCAAGCTGCGTGAATGTATAGGATACACCTAAACTTAGTTTGACGCCGTTAGCCACCGACGCCATGGCACTCTACCCAGCTACAGTCAGTCAGTTGCTGTAGACAGCCTATTAATCTACACTGTTCATGTTAGTTCCCCCTCACCTCTTTCAGTGTGTCGTTTCTGACCACAGGCCTGTTGAAGGTCTTTTGTGTGGTGAGCTATTTTAAAATACACAAAGGATGATGCTGAGCTTGAGAAATCCAGCAGGTTTTTACTGCACTGAACTCAGCATGCCAGGGTCAATCATCCCATATTCACAAGCACAAAGAGGCATATTGGTTTGAAGGCATTCTGCCTCACATAAGCCAGATCTGATTTGTTGGCGTTCTTCAAAGGTTTTCCTTGACCTGCTTAATTCCTTCCTTCTCTACTAACTGGAGTGGATTTAAGATCAATTAGGAAACACTTATTTCTCCTGGTCAGTCTGTTTTAAAACGCATGCATGCTCTTCGGGTTCTGTCTGAGTGTCAATTATTTTGATACAACAGAAAGTCTCCTTACATCAGGTCTTATTTTCACGAGACATGCAATACTGGCTGAGTGAATCTTTTCACACTAGGAGTAGCTAGAGCCAATAGAATCAGATTCTAGAGACCTGCACAACAAGAAAAATGAAGCGAAATAATCTACTCAACAAAAACTGAAATCAGTGTGAAATCAATGACATTCAAAGCAACAAGGGCTTGCTTCAATCAGGTAAAGGTTAAATGGAATGGTGATTAATATTTGCATATTACCCAAAATGCAAGATTGGGATTCTTGCTTTTGCTGTGTCAGACAGCCTCATTTCTGGTGTCCGTTTGTCAAAGCTGACATCTCACACCGTATGCCCACAACCTGCCAAATTATCACGCAATATGGTTTTGTTTCCATTCAGCAAACAAAGCAAACCCTGGAGTTGGATACCTCATGTCAAATGTCAGAATGGATTTGAAACCTGGCAACTGATGTCAGCTTTACTTGAAAACGTTTCAGAGCACCATAAATGTCTCATTCCAGGCCCGATTTATGACGGCATCTGACATATGAAGACTGACATATTTCATTTTTTATTCAGTGCCTATTATTCCAAACACCACAGACAAGAAACCCTGAAGGTGGCACGTGTTCTCATTTGCCAAGATACAATAATATATGTCTTCACACTGAGTGAGGTGCAATGTCTTTTCTACATCAGACAGAGGAAAGTTCACTGCGTCAAAGAAGCTGAACCAAACATATCCACCAGCAGCTGTCTAAAGGGGTCTACGGGCAGATGTGTGGTCAGAACACGAGTCATCTGCCCACTGAGATCTTCAAAACTGAAGAACATTTTCATTTGTCCTTCACGTGCCCGTTTCATGCAGCTGTAAAACTCTCCTGCCTTACAGCCAGAACCGCTGCTGAGCCTCAGCACATGTAAGCAAAAGTCAAAATGCAGGTCCAACTGCCAGGTACTTGGAAAACATGGCACAAGTCATGAATTCTGAAATTACAGACAGATAATACATGTAGGCAGAAATTATGTTGTAATTATGACACAATTAATGAGCAAGGGTTGCAGGGCAGGCATCACAAATCTAGGGTGGAAAAGACAGCCGTTCTGCAGTGTGTCTGTCTCAAAGCTGATCTTAGTCACTTCACTGAAACACTATGATTTGTCACTCGAGGCACTCAACATCCGGCCCACAAAGAACACCAATTCACCACTTTCAAGCATCGAAGGGAACAAATAGTTGCATAGAGGAAAACAGACTTGCTATTATTTATCTATCAAGACTAGAGAGCATCACAAGTGCCTTTGGTCGAGAGAGCGGAGGCAGACTGAGACGAGCACACATCACTCACCTGGCTGACCACAATGTCCAGAACTTTCTATCGCTTCCAGACCACCACTCTTATAACGACCTCATTTCCAAAGAAACATAATTCTAATGAGGGTGAAAGTGACCCATAAGCTGGAGTGTTCACCACTACCCGTTCCCAGCTAAACATGCCTAGCTAAGCACTCCCAGTTAAGCATGCCCAGTTAAGCCCCCTGAAACCAGTAGCCTTATTACCAATTATTA
The DNA here is from genome assembly GCF_052324685.1 of Brachyhypopomus gauderio. Lineage (NCBI taxonomy): Eukaryota > Metazoa > Chordata > Actinopteri > Gymnotiformes > Hypopomidae > Brachyhypopomus > Brachyhypopomus gauderio. Next base: position 11,375,999 of record NC_135225.1, on the reverse strand, counting down.
ACAACACAAAAGGAAAATCTGCTCCATCTCAAACATCCAGTCCATCACTGGTCTCAAAGCTGTTGCAAGACCTCCCATGCAACTCCAAAAACACACACACACAGACACAGACAGACACACAGACAGACACAGACAGACACAGACAGACACAGACAGACACAGACAGACACAGACAGACACAGACAGACACAGACAGACACAGACAGACACACACACAGCATTTGTACCAAGCAGGGAATTGGTCCCCAACACTTGGAGAAGTTTTGAAGCTTTAAAAAATAAATATCAGTGTAGGGATGGCCACATTAAAAGGCCCTGAAAGAACTGTGTTCCTTAGACAACATGTTCCCTGTACAGTGCACTACGCTTCCTGCTGCCTTACCAAACGATGGCGTTCTACAGTAAATGTTGGTAGAACGAACATGGCCCTGTCTGGGCCCAGGAAGACATCACAGCAGTGGGGTTGCCTCTGGTTTATTTACAGCAGTTTGATCAACAAGAAAACTAAAAGGCCAGAGAAGGACTTTGAATAAGTTGCTTGATGGCTGGAATTCTCATCCACTGTGTTGATCCCCCCCCCAAACAGCCATTTAAAAATACTGTATAGCATCAACACTCTTTTTCTAGAATACATTTCCTGTAACCTGCAGATAATCAGAGCCGTGATTTGCACACATTCGTCTAGACTTCCTTCGGTTCAACTACCCAGCTGGGAAAAAGACATCGGAACAGGTTAATAAGCAACGAAGAAGCATTAGTGACAGAGAACCACAAAGTGAAGCAAATTCCATCCACTTAGATTAGTAGTCTGGCATCACACTGCAGTTAACACGGAACCTATAATGGAGACGGATCCCCATAATGCACACTTCACACACTTACATTTACTTTACACCGCCAGTTTCTATTTCACCTAATACCAACCCACAAATGGTTCCAAATGGAGTAACAATACAGTTGTTGTAAAAAAATAAAGAAGCAGATTAAAAAGGCTGAAACCATTGTGTGTGTGTGTGTGTGTGTGTGTGTGTGTGTGTGTTTGGGCTGAATCCTTTCTCTTCTACCACCAATAATTCTGCATTATATCTAGCTGGGGTGATTTGCATCTGGAATCAAATTGCAATTCACAGTATCATCAGTTAAAATAAAGAGTTAACACCATACAATTTTTCATGTCACATATCCAATGAATAAATGACAGGACGAAGAACAACAAATGCATCATTTCTGAAGCATATGCTGATTTGGCTAAACTTGAGGCACCTTCTTTACATTAAGATAAATGTCAGCCAAAGCTTTCTGTAGTTCCACATAAAAGAAAAATGTCTTTTCAAAATCAGATTTTTTTTTTTTTTTTGGGGGGGGGGGCACATTAAACAGATAAAAACAGGACTTACTGCAAGTGCCTTTGAGAGTGTTGTACGGAATTCATTCAGAACAATGGTGACAATATCCTGGTGGGGAATGTATGCATAGCCAGCCTGCAGAAAGACTTTCCTCAGCCGAACCAAATCCAGGGCATCTTGGAACGGGACCTGTGCCAAAATAAAAGTCTTAATACAGCTCCAAGTCAGGGTTTCCCCCTATCGCTGGAAGTTCTGTTTTATTTAATCTGATAACGCATGCCTTTTCTGCTAAACTCAGCCAGTAGCAGACATCTTAAGTCCTTAAATATACTGCTCCATTTAAAACAAAACCTACAGGCAATTTTGCCATTAAAAGCTAATCAAAACTGAGTGCAGTTTAATTTCAAAGAGATACATGCAAGTTGTGGCATTTAAATACACCATGGGAGGCTTTTCTGAATAAAACATTACTCTGAACACAAATGTAAAGCACGCCTCCGTAAGAACTCACAAATCAACAACATCTCTCGATTTTGTTAAGATGGTTGTCATCTTACTTTGTAGAAGTCTTGCTCTGATATAGTGGCTCCACTGAAACCGTAAGTGGAGTTAATGAGTCTGTCTTTTAGCAGCTTCTTCTCATCAGCGCTTATCTGCCCACAGGAGGAGAAACGGACACAGTCAGGGCTACTTTCAGCCAGCAGCAGGCTTCAGAAACTAGCAACGTCGAAAATGAAGTCAAGAACACTACAGTTTCAGTTTGGACGTAAAATCACTATTTAAAAATCAGGATACTGGTTTTTGGTATTTAAAGGTTTTTTTAATCCCATTTTTTACTAAAATTCCTAGATATTGGAAATGACATAAAAACAATATTGCTAGTTCACTCAAACAATACTCCATTTATTTCCATAAATGATTCTAATACAAATACAAAACACCTTCACAGTTCTCAATGCTCCTTCATCACCATCATTCCATGATGGGTACGCAATAGACACTTTAACTGATATTGTCTTATGTTTGTGTCCTGGATCACCACTGTAAATATATTATGATTTGTTCCCAATAGATATTACTGACTAAAACTTACAATATGCTCTTATTTCAATTAGAGTAACCAAGGTCTGTCAGCACTGACATGGACTCTGAAACGCAATAGTCTTTCTTTTTAGAGATTTTAGAAATGCATACGTATAATGACACTAAGCTTTTAGTGAGTCTATGAAACTGTACTGAACCAATACCTTTACAAGCAGTGTATCAAAGCATAGGCTAGTTCAAGCATCAGTCTGACAATTCAACGACAGACACACCCTTCATGACTAAATTTAGCTTGCAGAGGATGATTTTGAAAAACAAAACACACTACAAAACCATCATGAGGATCGACTGCTTATCCTGCTAATAACATGTACTCTTAAAAAAATGTCTGTGTTTTAGTACCAAAGTTGACATCACACATGTGGTATTGCAAAAAAAGTGCACCAGAGCACAATGAGAAACAGTGGCTCGGTGTAATCAGTCACTCTGCCTCAAACAGTCCATCGAGATCAGCCCGAAGCACATTTTAATGGGGCTGTCGTCATGGGCGCTCAGCCCTTACATCGAATAAGACGGTCAGGCTGCAGTGTTTACATGAGCAGAGCTTCATTTCACTAGCAGTCTTAGACCAATATCACACCACCGGTGGCCATGTCAATATGGTGACTGTTGTGTTGATTCACTGTATCTGTAGGGCACATTCTCAACGCTGGGACACTTACATTAACATGAAGATACATTTTTTAAATACTGAATCTATTGAAAAGTCTAATGTATTACTCAGACCTACAGGCCATAGATGAGAACTGCTTTTATCACAAAATCCTCAAGAGACCAGGGGGTGGTTGGGTTTAGACGGTTTCTTAGAAGTGCTCTCTTGAAAATGTGATAAACGTATTGGTCGTCCATAAATTAGCATGCAGCACCACCTGCTGTTCAAAATACATCCAGTGCACTTACAGTACTGGTCAGGACTGGTTACATTCAAACAGAGAAAACTTTTTTTTTTGTTTGTTTCTTCTTTAATGTAAATGTGCCATATTTTGTCAACTGTCCAATTTGTCCTCCACTTTTAAGCCATCTGTGCAGTTAGAACACACACACACACACACACACACACACACACACACACACACACACACACACAACTAGTGATTACTAGGGGGCTGTGGATCACACGTGCCCAGAGCGGTGGGCAGCCCTAGCCCGGCGCCCGGGGAGCAGTTGGGGTTAGGTGCCTTGCTCAAGGGCACCTCAGTCATGGCCTCAGGTCTGGGAATCGAACCCACAACCCTCCGGTCACAAGACCAGTTCCCTACCACCAGGCCATGACTGCCCTTTACTGATATAGCAAAATTTGTATTAATGACAGCACTAAAATGATGACTGACTATTCCCATAAATGTATATGATAAATGATTTATATGCCCATAAATAAGTTAATTTAATGTGTATGGGTTAAAATGGAAAGGTAACACCACTTTGTGATTTGACACATCAGTTAGTTATTCTGCAGGAGGAATAATAAATGCAGCGTGCTTTTGTTCTCTGTAAGGCAGTTTCATCTATACTTCCAACAGAAAGGTATTACTGTTGACCATCTCAAAGGAAACGCTCGCCCTCTCACTCAATCTTGGCTAACAGCCAAAAAACTACAACCTAGTGGTTCGAAAATTGCCACTGAATACCCACATGTAAAGGCATTATCTCTAGAGAAAAATTATATTTACTAGACACCTCAAGAATGTCTCAGGTTTAGCATTCCACTCCTCCTTGGTGAGAAAACACTTCTGGAAACCACACAGCACGAGGCGGTCTAGGACATGTTCTGGTTTCTATTGATGCTTTTCTTTCTTTCTTTTTTCAGTCCAAAGTAGTACAATAAAGCTCAAGACAAATAGCCTTACCGGGTCATATCTTAGATTATTTCTATGCAGGAATTCGGTCTTGTACGTTGAGATGAGGTCATCAAAGCGGTAGCGGAACAGATCCATCTCCTGCTGGATAAACCAGCGCCTCAGATCCTCCCTGAAATAAGATTTAAGCCACCTTATTCTCCATCTCAATAACAACAAAACCTGTTGTATCACAGCCAACACCAATGAGAAAATGTCAAATGATACATTTAAAATAAAACATTGGTAAGAATAACAATTTCTCCATTACCAAGCCATTAAAGTGTGGATCTCTACAGCTAGAAAATCTCAGATCTCGCACAACCTGTCTCAAAAACATCTTTCCCCCATAAACATCTAAACCTCCCCAAGTGTCCTGAGCCACCTTAAGATTTGTTTTTGTGGTACATTTCTCTCTTGGATTTTGTACACAATAGTTGCACAGCTGAAATTCTCTCATACACGTACTACTACGAAGAACAATTTTTTTTGACTCACTGTATATTGCACAAAAATTTCGACACCAACGTAAAATAAATTGTTTTGCATATATTCCAGAGCCGATTCATTTGCACAGTTTACAATGCATAATATTTCAATATAAACCTGTGTTGTCTTAGCACTGTTGTTACCATTTTATATTTCCTTCATTTCGTTTTCTGTGTAAATTGTAGACCACATGTGTCTTAGTCACACCCTCTTTATGACAATAAATTAAACTGAATGCAGACACAAGTGCACATTAGCCATATAAAAACCCAAACTAGATTAACTTGAGGATTAAAAACAGCTTACACTTACGTTTGGCAATAGGCGAGCCGTAGAATAAAATGGGAGATGTGGTCTTTCCTTCGCTTCTCATATTCAGTTGGTCCAGATTGATTTTTGTCATCCTTATTCAGCACAGTAGAATGTAATAAACACCATCACTAAACCACTGGTACAATGTGAGTTACATCAGTGTTCCTCGACCTAGTCCTTGGGACCCACTAGAGGATGGACACATTTAGCTGCTCCAATCCTAACTTCCAAAATGTTTAATCCAAATCATTAAGAACCCTGAATTGGCCACCTAGTACAGGTGTATTGGGAATTTGTTAGACTTGACTACCTGGTACAGATGTACAAAAAATGTGTGATCTGGTAGATCCCAAAGCGTAAATTGAGAAGAAGAGGTTTACATGTATCTAAAAATGATTGTGTTAAAGGATAATCGTACATGTTTCCCTTACCATTTCTGTTTTGAGGGGGAAATTGAGATTGTGGCATTCAGTGTATAGTTTCTTCTTGTAATCGTCCGACATTTTCACGCAGCTGACTCCAAGGTTTTCCACGGTCTTCAACACTTGAAGAAATAACACAGACGATGGAGGTTTGGTGTGTGGGACATTACACTGATCATTTAAGGACCCGATAGTCTAAGAAAGCACGGGGAAGTGTTAACGTAGCGGCAGAGTAGTGAGAACTTACACTTCAGCCTTTCCACGGCGAAGGTTTCAAACTGGACGAGTGAGATGTTCTCCAGGGGAGGATGGACGTAGAACTGGAGACAGTGGCCGTACAGCTCACTCTGGGGGCTGAGGGTCACCTTCTTCCTCCTGCCTGTGAACTGCATGCTGGCTTTCTGCTCCAACAGGGATATATATATATATATATATATATATATATATATATATATATATATATATATATATATATATATAATACATCTAGCTATCCAAACTAGATAACGTGAGAACAATAGCCTGCTTTTCTATTGTCTTTCGGAAAGGTTTACTTTATAGCATGTCGCAACGTAGTTAGCTAAATAACACGAAGCAGCCCGAGGTATAGCTAGCTGGCTTATTTGATGCATAAAGTTGCAAGCAGGTATTTATCTAATCAGCCATCCTAGTTAACTCCTCTGATCCTAGTAATAGAGTTATCCTAGATCATAGAACGGCTAGTTGCTACTACTAAGTAATAAATACATGGGTGTCAATGTTGAACATCGGCACTGCTCATCAACCACAAAAGCTCGTTTACACGAAATAATACACAGAAAGCTTACACAATTCTTAAAGAAAATTATTTTAATGTTAAGAAATAATAAATATACAAACCCGTAAGTGTACAACGTCCTAACGCCAGAAGCCCGCCAACAAGCTGGTACAAACTAAGCGCGGGTAAATGACGTAACGCACTCGTCACGCCCATCGGCTCTGCTGTGTAAATATCACAGCGCCCCTGTGTGTACAGAGATCGCAATGCCGTGCGCTGCATGCACTAGTTACTTTATTAGTGGCATGTACCTTACAGGTGTTTTTTTGATTCAGAGTGCTGTATGTGCTGTTGTATTTATGAAACTGGTCTCCACAGTTTCTGACTACTGATCACCAGATACTTTGATATGGTAGTGACACGCACGGACGTAGTTTTTTTTTTTCAAAAGCCGGTTTTGGTCCCCCCCAGTTTTTACAGTTAAAACCAAATATTTAAGTAGCGACGAAGTCATGTCCCCCCCACTTTTTAACGGTTAAAAAAACAATATCCAAATAGCGACAAATCTAGCACTAGGATCATGCAGCTCCGAGCTCCCCCCCCCCCCCCCCCCCCCCGCTCAACAATTTTTGTTCACAGCGCTCAACAATTTTCATTCAACCCCCCCCCCCCGCTCAACAGTTCGCCACCCCAGATTGTGTCCCCCCCACTTATGAAATCAAAACTACGTCCATGGTGACACGTATGAATGTAGGCAATTAATCACAGTAATGTTTCTTCTGGGCCTTTACATGTGTCAGTGTCTCTGCTGGGATGAGAGTTCTTAGGCACCCAAACGTTCCCACCGATTTATGCGGAAAGGAAAAGAAAATATTCCAAAGCAAAAATGTAGGCTTGTTTTTATTTTTTAGACTCAACTTCTCAAGGATTATACACAATAACCTTTTTTTTACTCAGCTCCACTTGAAACTACAATTCAGGTCAAATTACTCATTTCCCTGTTTACACTGTTTGTTTACACCTAAAGTGTACTTATATGACAGAATGTCATCCAAAGTAATATTATTCAGAGCTACATGGGGGTGTGGAGGGTGGGAGGCTCTCTGCAAGTGCAGATGGAATAAACTTCGCCATCTGTCATCCTCTGGCTAATACTGGATAGTTGCCTGATTGCATGTGGTGAGTACAATGCGTTTAACACACAAGCTTGATGTATTATATATACGCACATATCTGCACATTGCGTTCCAGTCTTCATAATAATCAGTCACATGGGGGAACTTCCTGAACCTACACTTCAGAATCAAGGGCTTTGAAAGGGGGAAGGGAAGTTGGTGTTCCTGCAAACGCACACATGAAATCTGATCATGTCAGACACCAACTCATGTAAGGGAGGTGTAGATCTGTGGGGTGCTGGGGTCGTCGCAGGGGTCGTCGCAGGGTCGTCGCAGCCCTAGAGGTTATCCTGCTCCTGCCGTGACGTGCTCCCCGTCCTCTGCTTAAAACACCGCTTGCAAAACATTTGCGACTAAATGGCCTTTATTTATCACATGCGGCTTAGTTGCAAGACAAGACATGTTTTGTCAGCAAAAGGGAACATTTCTCCTAGGGCTTTTCAGCATGAAGCTGTGTGTTTGGAGAACAGCGCCAAGCACTTTAAGAAAGCATGCCAAGGGGAAGAGTCCCTCTCCACCACTACCCCCAACGTCTCACCAGCGAGGGCAGTAAATCAGGGGCAGCAGAATGAGACGCTGAGAAGCAACGTGAGGATGCCAAGGCAGCTGCTGGGGAACAGGAAAACCATGGCAACAAAAGCAGCTGAAGCCCGATCAATAACTGCACAGTGTAACTGCACTCAATGAGACGGATCCATGGAATGCTTCTGTATCTCAGAACAGAAGTCCAGATGGGCCTTACCTGGGGCTTAAGACAAAACCAATTCTTGAGATTGGAGAAGCTATTCTGTTCCATATCTTATGTACATTATGAACTGTTTTGCTCATTCAGTATTATTGCAATTCAGTTGTTTACTGTTTGTTACTGGCTATTCATTAGCTAATGTTGTAAAGATGGAGACTCAGAACATACCTTTGACAATTTACACACAAATGGCATAATACCAACATGTCTCATAGCAGTGGGGGGTTGGCCTATGTTCTATAACACCATTACACACTGGGTTGCAGTACAAAATCCACTTGTTAGATTTCATTTAAAGCAATGCATGGGGTCTGAAATTTGGGGGATTGTCTAGGTGTATGTGTAAATTTATTAGTACATTTATTTTGATATTCATTAATTCATGTCTCTCAAACCCGGTCTGACATATTTCTATATTGCTTGCTCTAACACACTTAGTTAAGGTGATGACACTAACTTGTATCCTACTGTGTAGAATTAACACTTTTAAGGCACTTTATTGCTTTTATATGCACACCTGAGTTGTGGTTGCGACATTTGATTGTTCACATGTGAACAATGCCCATCAGTAAACAGGACTCTGACTTTTTTATGTTGAATAAGGCAGTTACATAAATGCCATGGTAACAGTAAAGGTGAACTGAGAGCTTGGTAAACCAAAGGCCAAGGAACAAAAGAAAAGGTCATTTGTATTTTAATACAGAACGTGACACATTTCAGACCACACACCTTTAAGGGAGGAAATTCGGCTTTGTATGTTCCTGGATTCATGAGGCTTTCTCTGTAATTTTTCCTTAGTCCACACTGTAGAGAGGAGTCATCATTTAACAGAAAAGGGAAACCAGTAAGATAAGTGTTATAGACAGCAATTGTTCACAAATTTACAAATAATATAATTGAAAGCAATAAAGCAAAAAGAGGTGTAGATAGATATCACACAACAGGACATGAACCCAGGAATGAGTCAGCAGTAGAGTGTCACGTATCACGTAACATTTTCCCCTCAGTCAGATGACTCTGCATGCAAAATGTAAGAACGAAATCCTATTGTATTTCCAAAATGCAGTTGCTTCTGCTCTTCTGGGAAGGCTTGCCTCACAGCTTCAGAGTAGGTTTGTGAGAATTTGTGCCCATTCAGTCAATAGTACATTTGTGAGTTCAGGCACTGACATTAGACAAGATGGCCTAGATTCTTCCCAAAGGTGTTGAGTTGGGTTAAGCCCTGGATTGGTGTGCAGACCAGTGGAGTCTATTCACACCAGACTTATCACCACCTTGACCTTATTATCATCTTGAACTTATCACCATGTTTTTATGGACCTGGCTTGGTACATGGGACACAGGCATGCTGGGACAGGAAAGTGCCTTATCCAAAGCGTTGCCAAAGAGTAAGAAGCATATAATTAACTAAAATGTCTTGGTACCCTTGACTGGAACTCAGTAGCACCTGAGTATTATCCTTCCTCCACTAATCATTAGCACTGTGCACAACTGTTGGCGCTCTGCTTTCACATAGGTACAGCTTTCCTTGCATATGTCAAACCTGTATTTGTCCATCAGACCACCACATAGTGAAAGATCAGGCAACACACCAGGGAAACGGTGTTCCACCACCAACACTTGGCATTGTGCGTAGAGGTCTTGGCTCCAGCTGCCTGCCGTGGAGATCTGTTTGGAACTCTGACTGAGGCAGAGGTTAGGAGTTTGCTACGTCCTACAAGCTTCAGCGTTTGGTTATTTGAGCTTTTGCTGTTCCTAGACGCTCCAGTTTCACAGTAATAGCACTTTGAATTGGTAAACCTACTCTATAATACACTGTGTTTAGCTGTTCAAGGCAAATACCTTGCCTTGAGGCTTCGTTTAATTCATGTCACCAAAGTCCATCTATTTTAAATGTCTCTGCTATCGTATCACTCCCACTTTGTAGACCACTGGGCAGCTCCGGTATCGTTTCACATGGACTGTTGTAACTTGGTTGGTAAAGTTAGTTGGTAAACATGGCATCCTATGACAGTGCCGGATTTTAAGTCACTGACCTCTTTAGTACAACCCATTCTACTGCTCACGTCTGTCCCATAGAGAGTGCATGATAATGTGCTTGTTTTTATATCCCTTTTAAAAATGATTGTGGCTGAAACACCTGCACTCAGTAATTAGGAAGGAGGTCAAAATATGTTTGGTCAAATAGTGTGTGTGTATATAGTATATGTATATGCAGTGTCAGATGACCAGACTACCCCTTTCCATATTAGGAAGTTGGGGAGGGTAGATGGAAAGAGGAATTAACGAGGCCTAGAAGAGGTTCGGCGGACGTAAACATTTCAGCAGGAAAGATGTCCAGTCTGACTCCGCTCCTGCTGCTGTGGCGTGGTCTGCTCTTGTGCTGGGCAAGCGGTAAGTTACGTTCGCCTCCTCTTTGGTTATTCTAGTCCCGCGGGTGTCCAGGGAGTTCATGTTCATTTCTGACAAGATAACTACCCTTTCACTGATATGTTTTTAAGGTGGTCTGGCTGAGCGGGAGGACATGGCGCCCCTCGAGGTGAAATTCCATTCACTGGACTTCAGAAATGTCCTCCACTGGAAGTGCCAGCCCAGAGCTCCAAACAGCATGCGGTATTTTGTGCAGTATAAAGTGTAAGCTGACCTTTATCTGCCAGGTGTTTGTGCATCCTACTAAACTGTGTTTACAGTTCACCTGAAATTCGAACACCTAAAATTGGAAACAGAGAAAATGCTATGCTGAGTAATTTAGGGGATTAAACTAAATGAGAAAAACTACTAAACTCTGGAAAGGTTTATGCCAGTCTGTTTATGTGTCTGGGACTCAGATATGGAGACAAGCAATGGACCGCCTGTGAGCGATGCCAGGGGATCCGTAAGCACCAGTGTGATTTGAGCCAGGAAACATCGGATCCCAAACAGTGGTATTATGCCAGGGTCCACTCTGTTTCCTCCAAGGAGCGTTCACCATGGGTTATCACCCCCAGGTTTCACCCCCAGTGGGAGAGTAAGTTGCAGTTACCCTCAATATTCTGTTTTCTCTTCAGCATGCGCTGCTTACATATTTAGCTAAGTTTCATTTGATCAATGTTTTGCTGTGTATGTATGTATGTAGTGAACAATATTTCTTGAAAAGCAGAAAACAAAATATTCCTTTTGTATCTGAAAGTTGTAATGTAGTTACTGTAAATTATCATTATAAGTCATAAATCATAAAGAGGTCCAAAAGATGTCAAACCACTCCCAAGGCATCAAATGTCCTTTAGAACTCAGTACCATCTGAATCTATAAGTATATACAAATAACAAATAAAACATTAACTGAAACGACTCCTTCTGTATCACAGCCACTTTCAGCCCACCACAAATGAGGCTGAATGTGACGGAGAAAGGCATCGTGGTCCAGCTCAGACCTCCAAGGTCTCCTTTTCGGGGACAGAAGAATACCAGAATCTCAGCTACAGAACAACAACTGAGATTCAGGATATACCTCATGAAAAATGGGGTGGAAGAGGTACAGACGGAGAACCTCTTCATATTTATATAACCAGATTGTATTAGAATAAAGCAGGAAAGGTTTAAAAGGTCAGGTTTGACATTCACATGACATTCACTCTGCGGTTCTAGTTCTAAGAGTGTACAACATATTATTCCTTTGAGTTTCCTAACTTCAAACAGATGTCATTAATTCAATCTCCTTTAGTTTTAAAACGCCTTGCCACAAGAAACAACAAATCCTTAATTCTTATGGTCTGAAGGTTCAACATAGCAGTCAGCAAACAATCTCTTGACTCTACAATGTGTAGCAGTAGTGCATGAGACGGAATGGGTGATGAGAATTGATCCATGTGTGAAGTTACTTTTGTTAATACATTTACATGCAACATGTAGAGTGGTTGCAGGCTACAGTGGCATTTATTGAATGGTCATTTGTCTCACTCTTGACGAGCATGTCTTGTATGCTTGTAGATTAGTGGAGATCGTTCAAAAAAAGAGCATCATCCTAACGGAAAGTATATATTAGCGACTGCTTTATTTGTAGGATAAGGCAGCACAAAGGGACTTTTAGTCTTAATAGTAGATAGTTTATAGGTTAGCATGTTCACTTTCATCAGCAAAGGCATCATATATGACTTTCTAAGGAAACTCAGTTATGACGACTTTACAGGCATTGGGGTGTGAAGTTGTACTGTAATAGGAATAAGAGGATATGCACACCTATCCACGACTATAAATAGAATCCAGACATCCATTTTCTGTGTGATTCATGACACAACTGTGCATAGTACAAAACAAGGAACCACCTCTCAAGTACTGTCTGTGCACACTACACCAAAATCGACATCTACAGTGTAGACATCCCTAATCATGAAATGTAGTTGGTGATTACTGACTTTGCCAGCAGGGGATCCATGAAACAGAGGGTTACTTCAAGAACATGGTGATCCCGGATTTAAGGGCCAGGACCACCTACTGCTTGCATGCAGTCACCATCATGCCCCTCTCAGGCCGTTTGAGTAGAAAGAGCCCCAGCAGGTGCCTCACCATGCCATGACGCCACAGCTGCAGGTAGACCGCACCCTTGAAACAGTCTCACCTTAACGACCCCTATACAGCCTAGGTGCAAAATACCATAGACTGAGAGCTGGGATATTTGCCTGCATCAGTCTCAAATATCACTTACCTTTGGGTATTTGTTTGATACTTTTAAAGATATGTGTGTTGTCTTCTCTTTATCTATAACCTTCTTCTCTTTATCAACCTACAGGGAGAAGCTGTCCAGTGAAGAACATTTTGTGCCCTGTTGTCACAATAATTGAACTCGTATATCGTCATTATTATTTACGTATAATGTAAACCTTTCCAGGAAGGTAAAAAGTTTGTTATAATGTAAAATAATCAATATAAGAAAAAAAAAATTTCTTACATATCATTTGAAATTATTCATTATAAGCAACTGTTAATTTAATGCAACACATTGCTGTTAAAAGCAAATAAAAGGACATTTTTAATAGTAACAATTTTATAAAACCCTTTTGCATAAAAAAAACAAACAAAAAAAAAAAACAAAAACAACCTTGACGTACCATAAAAAGATCAAATGATGAATAAAGGCTTTATTGGTCACTTGTGTACATTATAATAGCAATGATGGTGATTCCAGGGTAGATAGCACCACCACAAAATTTACCGCTGACTGGTCACATGGGAAAACGGACACTGAGAGAATACTTTCCCAAACAAACAAACAACAAACAAAACAACAAAACCAAAACAAAGCCATACATAAAACTAAATACAGTATGCGTATACTACTTAATGTTACATTTGCTTTTTCATATTTTCAAACATGCTCCTCAAATTAGAAAGGGCAATTAACTTTGGTGAAAATTTAAGAGAAAGAGGAAAAAAAATCTAACATTTGGTCACTAAACCCATTGAAGTTAATTTATGCATTTCAGTGTCCTTTTAAAAAGAGCGTACCTAGATACAACAGAATGTTGAACTAGAAAGAAATCACTGTGCTTAAATACAGTATCTACCACGAGACTTTCCACACAGACCTCTGTATTGTTACTTCATTTTAGTTAAAAAAACAATAAAAATCACTGTATGCCATGACACAAAGCAATGTTTCTAGTCTTGTTCTCATGTAATCAAATGTGCAACTGTAGTTCCAGGATTGCTGAGTTCATGGCCAGCCCTGTCTATAAAACACCTTCAAATAATCACATTGATTTCACATAAAACATAAATTTGTAAATAGTCATTACATGATTTAAAAATCACATCATTATATCAAAAACAGTGCTACATAAGAGATCACCACATTAAATGTGCAGTTATGCAGGGATGTTTCAACATTGTGACATTTACTCAGTCATGGGATGATACATGGGTCCACCTTTTCCAAACTTTAACCCTATGTAAACAGAAGGGAGTGCCACAAAGACATCCATACAATGTCTTATTAGAGTATCACTATAATCTTTTAGCTTAGTGTTCTATTGTAAGTTGACTGTGAACACTCTCTTGCTCCCAGTCAGTGTATTTGCAGGTCTTAGGAGCGATCGGTGCTCCATAGCAGACAGTTTTACAAGACCTGTTCAATGAACTTGTGTCAAAGACTGAATGTCCAAAGCTCTGGACCTTTTCTAAGGTAACAGTTTGCACGTGTTTGTCTTTATAGATGTATAACCTACCTCACCTCGGTTCCTTTTCTGATCCAGCTAATTGGTGTTAGCCAACAGGCACAAAGGAAGTAGGTAAAGTAATAAATAATGAATAACTCTACCCGAATTTGAAGTCCTTAGAAACACTTTAGCACAGTAGTATAGAAAACACAAGGGAAAAAAATTGCAACATAATTGAAATGATTTTCAGGCCGCAGACAATTCCAAGTCTTCCAAAAGGCTTCAGCTGAGGCTCTGATGCTCGGAGCTCGGAGCCGAGCCTTGTCCAACCCATTCTACACGCCATTTTGTGACCTTAGACGACCTTCATGTGGTACAGGGATACCAAGGCGGCAACTTAATGCACCTTTCATGCCAACAATTACCAGAGAATCAGACAGCAAATCATATTTAAGGAATTAAGTTTCGGTAAAAAATAAATAAAAGTAACAAATGAATGCTGATGTTGAATTTAGAAACAGGCCAAAACGTTGCATTAGAATCTTCCGTCAACATTGATGCTTAGCACAACAGGCAGCCTAGCATTATGTCATTAATGTCAGACGGGTCTATTCATGGAGACACTATGGTCCAAAATGGCATGAAATCATTGGTTACTACTTTGTGATGATTTCACAATAACATTTAATAGCCAAGGGCTATTGGCACAGGACGTGCAGTTCCCACAGCTAACCCTCTGAAGTCATTACACACCTTTAAGGCAATAGTGCCCTATAACCATATGCTGGGGATATCAGTGATGTATGGATCAGAAAAACCCATATGCAATATATTTGTCTATAATCAGATATTTAGGTAAGCTAAATTACATTAGCTTCAACACAGCTAAAGTCCAACATCAGGGCATGTTTAGTTGCAGGGTGATGATCCTCACTGTGGATAATATTTAACAATGCTTCCTTTGCTAGGACTACATATGTCATTGAGGGAGAACACTGAAAAGTTAGAAATCAACCCCCCCCCCCCCCTTTTTTTTATCAGTTTATGTGGATCCAACAATTATCCAACAGTTTAAAGCGGCACATTTAAAGTGCACTGAAATACTTGTTTGACTCTGTAGGGGAGGCGGAGGTGCCAACACCTGCCAAATACCAAACGATTCTCTACAGCAATTTCCCATACACAATGAAAGATTCACCTGGAATCAATAGCAACAGCATTGTTCTAGCTCAGCGATGGAGAACTTAAACAAGGCAGTGACACCACCTCCAGCAAACATCTAAATGAGTAGTGTCGATTAGCTTAATACTGACCGTACAGTAATTAACTACGCTAATTTCATGAGATTAGATCAGGCTCGCCCGGAGAACACTAAAACGCTTCCATTAACTGCACTTCAACTGTTGTCGGGAACAATGCCACAAGCTGCCCAACTGGTGGCAGGACAATTAAGGACAATCAGAAAAATGACACAGTCGTTCTGACACTGTGGTCACATGACCTATGCAACTTCCTCTGGGACCTAATGCATTTTCTGATTTGCTATGTATGAGAAATACAGAACTTCATACAGATCATGTGTCTCATAGGGGGGAAACAAAACTAAGAACGCCTACAAAATCCATAAAACAGTAGTTTTCCATCATCTCGCTCCTCGATATGGACTGTGCACAAGTCAAGTGGTAGGGTAAAAACGAACACACTGGCAACCTTTCAGTAAAATGGAACGTTAATCCATCTGTTTCAGTGTCCTTTCATCTTAAATTACTTATCAAAATAAACTGAATATAAATAAAATGGTACAAGATAACTCCAGCAGCAATATCTTAAAATTAGGCATAAAAGCCACAGTGTGAACTGAATCCTGAAACAAGGATTTTATTTTTATAGAACTGGATTCAAGTGGAAAGAGGGGTCGTGCTCCAGAGGGAGAGGCAGCTTATTTCAGGACAAAAACTCCTTTTCCAGTTCAAATACAGAGGGGCGACCTGGAGTGCTCTGGATTCGACAGAGCGGCACGGTGCAGTCGCGCTTCTGTCCCTCGGTGTCCACGTCCAGCAGAGAGCCACCCATTTTGACCTCTGGGGGGAGCACGATCCCCAGGCTGTGGGCACTCTTCTCGCCCGAGTGGTGCCCCAGGGAGTAGCTCTTGTTCCGGCTCCTCAGAAGGCCCCAGGAGTGAGGTTTGCCTCGGAGAGACAGGGGTCTGGGCCTGGAGACTATTTCCAGCAGGGTCTGCTTGTCCTGGTTGGTCCCTCTCTGAGGTTTCTTCCTCTGCGACGATGAGGAGATGGTGGGTGGGTCAGCAGCACAGCCGGTGACAGGCACTAAGACAAAAGAAGGTGTTCTTATGTTTCACTTAAATACAAAATTAAATATGTTTAATTCGTGGTAAGTATGCAACAGACATTTGGCTCAAAACCCTCAGAGCTTTATTTGAAATACAGCAGGGATCAGAGGCACTCACTGCTCTGACAGGAGGCCGGGCTGGACTTGTTCCTGCGGAGGCGAGACCCAGGGCCCGGGTCTGCTGCCGGGGGCTGCCACGGTGCTCCTGCCCGGCCTTCGGCTTTGCCTCCCAGAACGGGCGGCGCCACTCGGACAGTTTGACACAACCCCGAGCCGTCCGGCAGAGCCTCCAGCACGGGGCTGTGCTCGGGCCCGTCCGAGTCGGACTGGAGGAGGCACTTGGTGGAGTTGCACTCGGAGATGGAGGACATGGCCAGCAGGTTGACGGGGCCCGGCGAGGCGTCGTCTCTGCCCGGCCGGCCCGCAGGGGGGCTGGTACTGCGACGGAAACGCGCTGCCCTCTGGAAAAGCCCCTCGCGCTTCTTCTTCTCCTCGCGCGGCTCGGGCTCGTCTCCGGGCGCCGCTCGGTTCAGCTCGCGCAAGTCCGCGCCCAGCGCCACCGCCGCCAGCAAGGAGGCGCACACGCACAGGGCGGAGTCGCTGCGCAGGCGCGAGCCTGCCCTCTTCAGGCTGTTGGTGGGCGTGTGCTGTGGGGTGGTGCTGGTGGAGCTGGTGGAGGTGGACGGGTCGTCCTGGCTTTCGGACCCACCCGCCCCGCCCCCTCCGCCCGGCCCAGGGCCCTCCGCCTGCTCGTCCTTCCACAGAGGTAGATCGATATAAACCTGATTAGGGAACTTGAGTTGCTTTGGTTTGTTGTCTGGTCCTTCGGTAGAGCTCGCGTCATCTTTAGCCATACCTGGGTGAAAAGAGTTTTGTGTTATTCCAGATGGGGCAAACACAGTGACCGGCTGGGGGCGGGCCGCACTTACCCTGCTCTGTAAACAATGCAGCGAGTGGAACCGACTTCTGGGCCTTCATCAGACTAGTAGACCATGGATTGTTTCCATCAGAGAGTGGTCGAACTCTGCAAGCCAAACCATTACATCAGCGCTGAAGGCCTTAAAAGGATGCGATGCTACAGTAAGGGTGACTTCAGCTAAATTAAAACCCCCTTGACAGGTGCTCACCATCTATAAATCAGTCAAAATATGTGGGATTCCACACACACACACACGCACACGCACACGCACACACGCAGAGACACACTTTCAAAAGAGTCATGAAACTTCCAGAAAATTACACATATACTTAGTGTTGGTCTGCTAAGCTATGGCCATGTGCTTCCGTGAAGGACAAATGCTTCACAGGCAATAAGGTCCCAAACACCCCCCCACACCCCCTGCCTGCTTAAGGAGCATGTGAGTGGAGGAAGACCTTTCCGCGCAGTTGCCCCTCTCCTTGGTCTGGATGGAGCTCGGCCCCCACGTGCGAACCTTCTTCTTGATGCCCTTCTTTGCATCCTCGAACTCCTCTGGTTTGTAAATGGTGCTCCTGCCCCACGTCCTGTTGCTCTCATCCAGAGTGACTGTGGTGGAGAAGAGGGCGTGGTCAGAGCTTTGCCCACAGTGGCAGGTGGACGCCAAGCAGGCTAACGTCAAACGGTTTTGGGCCTTCACAGCAGCACAAGCATTTTAGCCAGCAGACAATTACGGGCAACCATCACCAACCACAGCAATACACACGTGAAATGATCAGAGCTGAAAACAGGTCAGCACAATAGGTGGACTTTTGGTGCTCCGGTTGACCTGATCTCGACAAACGTCCTCCATAAGTATTTGGACGTTTGCAGATGTGAATTTTATTCACTGAATTCACCATCTAAACTGCCTGCTTCAGCCAGGTCATTTTGATTCATGATGGCGTCTCAACCAAACACACAAGCAATGACTTCGCTGTCCCAATACTTGTGGAAGACACCATATAGAAAGTTAGTAATGCTCTGTGAAAGTAAGTACTTTTGAAACTTTCTGAAAAGTAAGTACTTTTGAGATTAGATACTGATTAGAAAAAAAAGTTGTTTCAACATCCACCCAAACCGCTCATCACACCCATGGCTGGTGAAGCATGAATTGACACAGTGCACAAAGTAAACGACAAAGCTATTTAGTCTTGACTCTCTGTTAGCTATAATTGTTAACACGAATAAAATGCAACACATCCGCAGATAAATCCCCAGGAAGCAGAGGGCTGGTGTTGGGGCGTGGCCTCCCAGGAGCCCCGCCTCCTCCTGCCTTGCCTTTCCTCCCCATCCAAGGTCGACGCTCGCATGTGATGTCCACGTCTTGGTGATACGCAAACATAGTGTCCCTTCTGTCACTCAGACAGCTCACTGAAGAGAAAAAACAATACTGCCAAACCAGGAAATGAAACAGTCATGGACACTGGCTTAGACATGACGCCACATCTGGGGTGCAAATCTTCTGGCCAAGAGAAGTAGATTCAATGCACTAGGATTGTATGAGAAGACAACTATAGTGCTATTTTGGGCTGTCTAATTTGTTGAAGTTTGCTCTTAATGACTCATTCCACATGACACTGAAAAAAAAATTCATTTATATTCATATATTCACATAATATTTCATATTCACAGATCTTAAAATTCAGACAGTAAAAAAAAAAATGTTTCAAAGAGTCTTAAAAATAAAAGAAGGTGGTGAACGTGAGGTAGGCCGTACGTACGCTGGATGGCGCGGAGGCGGGGGATGAGGGCGGGGCTACTGGGGGGGCTGGAACTGTTCAGACTCCTCCTCTTCTCCAAGGAAGGTGAGGCCTGCACTGTGATTTTATGCTGAAAATCTAACACACAAACACACACACCAACGAGTTCACGACTGCAACGACTCAGAGAATCAGAGAAGCGGCGGCGGGCAGGTGCGACGTTGCCGGGGGCGGCGTTGCCGGGGGCGCCCACCTGAGGGCAGGCTGATGCGGTTGCCGTCCTTCAGCTTGAGACGGCTGCGGCGGAATTTGCCCTTGCGCTTCTTCACGTTGGGCTTGTCCCGGTTCAGCTGCAGGATGAGGATGTTCAGCTCGCGCTCCAGCACGTTGATCTCCCGCTCGGCCAACTGCTGCTCTCTGCGCTTCAGGAGCTCCTCGTGGGACTTCTGCTGGAGGGCAGCGCGCGACAGCTCCTCCTCGCGCGAGCGCAGCTCCTGCAGGAGATTGGCCGGGGGTCAGGGGTCAGGGCCTGTAGCTGCTGCTTTACTCCACGCAGATGTTACACCACAAGAGCTCATCCACTGCAGCACAGCCCGCCGTAACACACGACAAACTGCACGGCCCTACGTTGCGTTACCACACGTAGATTCCTCCATTTTCTTTCTCAGCTATTATCCACAAAAAAAGGTTTCTAAAAATGAATAAATTAGAAGACACTACACTGCAGGTTGGCACAGTGATGAGAGGTTCTCCTCAATAAAAATATTAATAATTATTTTTAGAATATAATTATAATATACAGGGCCTGAATTTCAGTGCGAGATTTCAATAGCTCGGTTTGTATTTTGAGATGGACAGATAGTCGGACAGACCGACTTCCGTACTGGACGCTGCACTCGGCACGCTCACTCTTCCTCTCTCTACAGATCTACGAGAACCTTCTGCTTTAGAGGCATTTCTCCCAGTCAAATCAGAACCAACACAGTCACTGATACCAACTAGAGGCAAACATGGAGCGCTGGCTAAAACGCAAATCTCCATCATCTGAAATTGAACCCGCTCAGAAAATATCACCGGGACCCGAGCAGACTAGCACAAACAGCAGCGGCGGTGACGTTGACTAAACTAATCCTCAGGATTCACAGACAGGTGACGGTAAAATTAAGTTATAACAAGCCTAACCACTCTATGCTCATTTCAGAGCTTGTCCCTCCAAGAGAGCAGTTGGAATGTTTCACTTTTTTTTTAGATGGAGTACAAGAAAAAAGAAAACGACAAAAGAAAGACCAAGGAGAGGACCAATCAGGGAAGGGAAGAACCAAGAGACAAGTTACAGTGTATATAGTTCAATGTATATCTTGTTGAAGCACAGCAAGACCTGTATTTAAGCTCACCAGTAGTATCCCCCCCAAAATGTAGAAATCCCCCTTATGTGACACATTTAAGGGGGGAATTCTGAATTTTGAAAAATTAATTTCAGGCCCTGAATATAATTGATTCCCCACATTTTTGCTTCTGCATACTCCACTCTATTGCTTTTGTCAGTGTGTTGCTTTGAAAGAATTGTTTACACCCCAAGTTTTTTTTTTTTTAAGAAATGAAAACCTATACTAACAATTGTCAGACACCCTTATGATATTATGATAGCTACTGATCTATTTACAAAAGAAAATGCCAGCTAGAGAAAGCCACAGTATTAATTTTAAACAAACCAGACTTGGAATGTCTTAAATGTCAAGGAAAAGAAAATATGTCCACGGACTACCTAAGTGCTTAAGGGAACTGGAGATTGTCTTGGCAGCCACAACATCTGGACAAGTGCCCGACATACGAGCCTCACACTTCATCCACACTCACACATGCCAAACTGAGAAGTAGCTCAGATACTGAAATGACCAGACATGAATGTTTTCCTCAGTAAGAACCAAGGGGCAGAGAGGCCATACCTTCTCTTTAGTTCGAAGTTCATCAAACATCTCCTGGATCTCCACCCTCCAGTCCTCCTGCATCGAGTGGAAGGAGTCCTGGGGCATGGTGGCCATCACTGCCTCCTCGATGGCCGTCAACTGCTCCAGGATGGCAGCGAATGTTGGCCGGATGTGGGGATCTTGCTCCCAGCACTCTGTACGTGAAGAAGTCACGTATACTTTATGTCAGGTATACATTAACTGATGGACCTCATTTGAATTCCTGGACAAATTTTAATTCTTTTAAAATTTTGAATATTTTGCCATAGCTAAGAGAAGGATGCATGATTTAACAATGCTGATGACAACCCAAATCAGCTGGACAAGCACTAGCCAAACAACATTTATGGAGGATACACATTACTGCATTTCTTTAAGATTTGGTAGAAACACCAGCCACACATCAGTGCACAAGTGACACATCAGACCTACCCTCCATGAGCTTGGCAAATGGCTCCGGACAGGTGGAAGGGATGGGAAGAGTTAGCTTGTTGACCGCCACCCCGTAGGCCACGGCCAGTCCGTCTATGCCACGGTACGGAACCTCCCCTGTCAGCAGCTCCCAGAGAAGGACCCCGTAACTAGAAGGAGGAAGACGCATTTACTTGGTGACATTAATATCAACGTATTCCATCAGAAACATGCATGCTTGCAAAATAAGCGTGCCTAATTCCAGACCTGAAAGGCGAGTGCAGAACAGAACGTTCAATCCTCTGACTGCTGAACTCAGCACTACTGATCTCGCTGCTCACTTGCATAGCACAACTAAACGCATGAGAACTTAACTTTTGAATGATAATTTTAGTAGGTTCTGGTTTGTTTTTGGAACAGACGGTGGATATGCACTGAAAGTGTCTGACACACAGGTTTGCATAGGAAATGCAGCCTTAACTCACCTGGGTGTCTGGAACAAGTCAAAAGTAGCTTGGGTAAAGGATGGAGCGTTATTACTACTACTGTTGTTACTACAACTACTGTTGTTACTACTACTGTTGTTACTACTACTGTTGTTACTATTATTATATTATTGCACATTGTTATTATTTTGTTTGTGAAGGGGTGTGGCTTTACCTCCATACATCACTTCCTTTCGAGAACAGGGAGGACTTGATGACCTCCGGAGCCATCCAGGAGTAGGTGCCCGCGGTGCTCATCTTGGTGGTTTTGTGCCACTCCCTGGCCAGGCCAAAGTCAGTGATCTTCAGGGTCTTCCTACCAATGTCATTGTTCTCAATCCTTTCAAGTATTAGAACTGTAGAAAGTCAGATGCACATCAGAGGTCAAGGTCACTCAAAAATGTTCACCAAAGCAAAACCCAAGACCCATATCAATTACATACCGTTTCAAACCAAAATAGGCCTACGTTCATTTAGCACCTTTTCATAGATCTGCCAATTACCACTGCAGATTACCACTAGTAATCCAGTATCAAGTCCTGCTAAAAAAAGGTCAGTTCTATAGTAAACAGTGGAACGCACCAAATGAGATGTTGAGCATTATTCATGATGGAGAAGAATATCAATCTGCTTGACCAGGTCAAATGTGTTAAGAAATGAATAATGAACAACAAGGGCCAAAAAAGGCTCCCGCGTAAACAAGCTGAACGACCCCACCCGATGACACACCAGCGTTGCCAGGCAACACCTGACTGGAAGTAGCAAGGTCAAGCTGGCTAATGAGCAAGCAACAGCGTTTCCTAACAAAAGCTTGGGCAGTGCCATACTCAGCAATATACAGAAATGATCTCAGCTCAGGTCATATTCATAGAACTTTTATGCTATCGTGTTCTTTGTCTGTTTTTGTTTTACTATGATATTCTCCACTTATTCCTAATCACAAATTTACAATAGGGATTTGCTGACTTAAACAGGCACTAATGATTAAAAAAATGATTTTCAATCACAAGTTCTCTAATACTCAAGCAGCACACCCTCTCCTTCCCAAGTAAATGGGAGGAAGACCAGCAGTGGATGGCCGTCCTTATCAGCACACAAGTAATGAGACACAAAGCCCACAGTCAGAGTAATAAGAGAAGTCCACAGTTGAAAGTACACAAAGATCCTATTCAACCTGACCTTGAGGCTCTGAGCATGGAGATATGTGATGGAATCTCAGCAAAAGGACTTATGGACACACATTTCAAAAGAAGGCGTTTGGACTTTGGGTGACAATAAGCCATAACACAATCTATGAGGTAAATAAACATTTAGAAAACTAGAAAAAGCTAATAAGCCATTTACTGGTCAAACAAATTGTATGTCACATGGTTAATATATAGGAATGTAAAGACTCTTTAAAACAAACAAGTTAATAATTTACTTTTTTACTTACATTTATTTTTACAGAAATGTCTAATCATTAATAATTGTTGAGCAATACATTCTGTATGTTTTATACATGACTTGGTCTTCGCGGTTGATGTTCAAACTGGCTACAATAATTACAAGGTACAGGGACACTCCCAAAAATAAATTACTATATTCAAAATTGCAACCTTTTATCTTCAGAGTTTCAGAAGCTCTGACAAACTGAAATGTGTAAATATTCAC
Source organism: Brachyhypopomus gauderio (assembly GCF_052324685.1). Classification (NCBI taxonomy): domain Eukaryota; kingdom Metazoa; phylum Chordata; class Actinopteri; order Gymnotiformes; family Hypopomidae; genus Brachyhypopomus; species Brachyhypopomus gauderio. Next base: position 11,352,158 of record NC_135225.1, on the reverse strand, counting down.
ATATTTGACCAGCTCTACCCTCTCTATAGATTTCCAAAGGAAAGAGCCTGAAACAGCATCATGGCGATCTCAGGGTTGGCCCACCCTCAACACCTTTTCAGAATAAGCTGAAGATTAACCAGCTGCCTTCAAAATTGCATGGCATGTTGATTCACCGCCAGGTCACCGATACTCAAAGGATATCAAAACGGCTAACCAATCTCCTGTGCTGGGAATCTAGCCTATCTGAAAGCAAACAGCGCCAAAAGCACCACGGTTCTAGGACAGATCTGGAGAAGTGCCAATCAGGCCACTAGTTTTACACAGGTTATCCTGGAAGTGCTTAGAAATGTTTACATAAGAATAATAGATATTTAGATTTCATTAGGTTTGAAGGACACACAACACAACAACAACAGATTAGATGCAATTCATTTTTAAGAGCATATCTACAAGCACTTTTGTTCCAGTTTCAAACTTCCTGGGTGACACATTACATGTAATATTCTGGGCACTTAATGCCTTGATTTAGGTATGTTGGGATCTGGGATAGTGGAAACAGTGGCTTGTGGGAAAATGAAGACTGGGTGAGAAACAACGCTCCAGTCAATCAGTGGTCTGGGTGGGCACCCGTGACAACTTCACCCAGTAGTGACACTAATGTGTGTGTTTCTTGTTTCAAAAAGTTTTTTGTTTATGCCCTGTACACTTTTCCACACCTACCATGCCACAGTGATACCAGTAACAGTACAGTGTTTAGAATGGCCATCACTCAAGACATAAACAGTCAGAGATGCTGTGATCAGGAACTAACAAATAAAAACAGGGTATAGGCAGTAGCCTGTAACTGCATGCTTAAAACACACTTTTTAAATATTATATACACATATAGATACATAACACACACGTAAGTGCATATAGATACATATGCCTACACATACATGCATGCTTTGATTTCAGAAACTTTCATTTTAGGTAAGGTATGCATTTTGAGATTCCATTTCAGACAGGTTTGGGCAGTTTGTTGGTGAATCTCAGATGTCTCTCTGTATCACAGAGACTGCTTCACTGGTCACTGTGAGCTAGGCACCTGCTAAACAGATGTCATGAACACATATCTACAGTTTCTCTGAGACAGAAATGAAAGAACATTTATGTTCTAAAACTTTTATATTCCTTAATTTTTTACAGTACATCTAAACCATTTAGAAAAAGTGCTGAAATTAAATCAGGTTTATATATATGTATAGGTTTATATGTGTGTGTATAAATATATAAACAGAATTATTAATTCTTCTTCCAAGCTATGTGCCTTCTTGAAAGTACACATTCTTAAAATTCTTGAAACACTCATCTCAAACACCTGAAACTAAATATTAGTGTGTGTGCTCTCAAGTCTGGCAACAGGCCAAGTTTCACTAGAGCTGCTGGCTACAGTTCTGCATCACATATGCTTCCACTCGGAGGAAGCTGCCCGTCTCGGAGAGAAAGCAGCTGCCATTGACCAGATTAAATATAATGGAAAATAAGCCTTTCAGACAGGGGAGTTGGGGCATTCTTGTGACAGCAGTCACCTAGCAACCAGTGCTTGACCACTCCATTGTACAAACTTGTGTTAAGCTTTTGCCCCCTCATTAGTGACATTCCTTCGAGTAAGGTATTAAAAGATTAGGGTGCACAGACACTTTCATGCTGACTTTTTGCTGTGCCTCCAGGGTAATCGCTGATAAAATTTGGCCACCAAGACAAATGCAGGTTTAAAATTCTGTTTCCTTATGTTTTTTTTTCCTTTAAGGTAAATGCGAAAATTTTCACCAATGCTACATATTCCTGTCCAACAAAGTATCTTTCACCTTCAACCTGCCCAGCGGTCCCACAGCTCAATGACCAGTGGGCTGCCTTATTCACCGCGGTGCTCCTTACGAGCCGGTTGAAAGCGTGGTCTGACAGAAAGGCTCTGGAGCACAGTGGGTGAGGTCCTGATCGCTACGCTGAGCAAACACACACCACTTTTCAATTAAGGTCAGCAAGCTTCCAGTGTTGTTTGTCACAATGCCGCAGAGCGACAAACAGACTGACTTACTGTGTTAACAGCAGAGTCACAGGGAATGAAGTAAATCTTCTTTTCTGATGACTGAATGAAGTTATAAAAGAAATAAATTGTTGCATGAAACTTTCAAATGTACTTCAAACATTTTGTTAGGAGCGAACATTTCCCACCTACAACAAAAAAAACAGCCCTAAAAAGTTTAAAAGATTACTTTATGTAGAACAATCATATCTATTCAAATGTTTTTGGAATGAAAGCTTATTAGGCTTTGGAACACGCATGTTTAAAATATACTTTTTTAAAATATTCATGCATATTTATATTACAGACAATAAAAACTTGTAATGCAAATGTAGGATCTCTGCCTCTCTCAGCCCAAAATGTCTGATAAAACTCAGAGTCAGCATTCTCCTCCTCTTTTCAGAGAAGAAGGATTAGCAGCACTGTGCTGTTGCTCTGAGGCAGCCTGAGTGCTCACGTTCACAGGACACTGGTGCTGTGACGTTAGCCAGGAGAAAAAGGCTATGATGATACCCATCATGTTTACCCAACTGCTTACTTTTCAGACATGTCAGGACTATAGGATCAAACGTCAGCTAGAGTTGAGTTAATCGACTCCTTTAGACTTTGGGTTTAGTACTTATCCCTTTTTACATCAAAGTGTCTATTCTCATGAGAAACTATGTTTAGAACTATAACTTTCCAATGGTTTGCTTTAGTCATATTATGTATCTTTTAGAAGAATGTTAACTTGTTGAAGATCTGTCCCACTTCACAAAGTGAAAGAAATTCAGACAAGATCATTACTTGTAAACCTCCACTAAGAAACACTGGAATATTCTTCAATACCTGATTTCACAGGGTCTTTAGCCACAGTCTACGTTTGTGGTCTTTGCGGTCTTTCACAAAAGTCACTACAGCACTAGAAGGCGGCTTAGTGGACAAAGTAACATTTGCAATGCCCTGATTCTCATGCACCCACAGTTCAAGTGGAAAGACTTAGCCAAGGACGATGCCCACTTTTATACGCAGAGTTCAGTAGAACATGGCATGAAGAAGAAAGTTCAACAACCAATAACAATGAAGTTAATCAAGCAATAAGCAGAGTAATTATGAAAAACAGGGTAAGGACATCAATTCTGATCACTCTTAGCACTTAAGTATTCTTAAAACAAGAATGTGTATTTGAGAAGGAAGATCAAATGTTTGTTACAAGTACTTTTTCTCCCCCAAGTTCTGATTAATTCACAACTTTTGATTCTGTCTTGCCAAAAGGCAACACTTGAAACGTGGTAAATCCACATGTTGTATGTACATCTAACTGAAATTGTCTGTAAGAAAGGAGGCCACATTTGATTTAGTTCAAAGTGAAAGATGCAGATGGACTAGTTTGATGTATGTGGTACCAGGAAGCAGATTTGCTTTTCACTTCTACTTTAATGTGACATTTTACCACATTAAAACAAATTTGTCACAGAAATAAAATAAAACCCATTTCCAAGTACTTTCCAGTGTCACCTTAAAATGATCAATTGGCAAAACTGTGCTTTGGGTACGAGATACTACAGGCTAATTCTATTTAACTTAGAAGATAGTAGTACAGTTTCAGTCAGTTGTTTGTAAGTGAAAACGGATCGCCTCCAACATAGCCAGCTGTTTAAACTCTTACCTCATTTCACATACACTTTAGACCAGGGCTAATCAACAAGAAATTCTACCCAAGCCTCCCCCCTGTCCCAGCCTTCTGCATCTGAGGACAGGACCAAAGAGGTTACCAAAGTGAACAAAAAGATGTAGTGTATATATGAACATCTGCACCATCGTACATATCATCATAAAAGCATGCATTTATTTTGTATCAAGTCTGGTGATATAGCACTTCAATAGTTCATTTAATTAGAATTAATGATTAATGTGAAACTGCACATGTTTTTCCTGAAATCAACTGCCAACATATTTAGATGAAGAGATAAATTAACAAAACAAATAATACAACTGGCCATGATGTGAAACAGTTTGCTTACTGTTACTGGACTTCAGATCTCGGTGGATGATGGGCACAACTGCCTCTTCATGGAGATACAGCATGCCTCTGGCAATCTGGACGGCCCAGTTCACAAGAATATGAGGAGGTATCCTTCTGCCCGTCAAAGCACGATTAAGGGTCCCTCCTTGAGCATATTCCATAACCAAACACAGGTTCGGCTCCTCTAAACACACACCCTGCAGTTTTATTATGTTAGGGTGCTGCAGCATGGAGAAAAGTTTGGCTTCTTGCTTCACGCTTGCAGCGGTAGCAGTGATGTCTTCATCAGGGTCCTGTCGAGCCGCCTTCACTGCCACCTCCTGTTCTCCCCAAGTTCCCCGGTAAACTTTGCCGAAACCTCCAACACCGATAATTTCTTCTAAAAAAAGTTCACTAAAGGTGATTTGCACAGGAGAAGATGGAACCGTCTCCCCCACTGTACCACCACCTGGAAGTCTATAAATGGCCGGTTGGTAAGTGACATAGTTCGAGGGAAAGATCCCCACTCGATGATTAATCTTGCCTGTCCACCAACCTTCGTCTCCTGAAATCGCTGCATCTTTAGACAGCACTTCCACTACATCTCCACGACGAAGGCTGAGCTCGTCCTCACCGGTTGCCTCATAGTCATATGCTGCAGTCCAGAGTGAACGTGAGCACACAGGGGCAGAATGGGCCCATGCTTTTGCAGCAGAAGTTTCCGTCCACACATAGTCTCCTAGGACGGCCTGAGGAACATCCATGTCTCAGTGCCTGCAGCAGCACCATAAGGTGCGCCGAGGTCAGAGCAGATATAAAACCAGAACAGGGATTGTAATACCTTGACACATGCAATAGCTATTGTGAGAACTAGTAGGTTCTTCATAGGTTAGGTGCCTGGACAAGTTTACTTCTTATCCACTTCTTTACTTCTTATTTCGATGTGTCTCCAATCTCAATTAATATTGGCATTAGTATGATATAACTTTATCTTTTAAGTCTTATTAAGCACCATATGTTCAACTACAAAACTGTACCATAGCTGGCCAACATGTTCAGCTTTAGTTGAAGGTGAAGCCAGGCTGCCCCATCTGAACAGGCCATTGCTGGGTGAGGACCAGCTTGAGCCCAGTTGAGTTAGCTTCCAGCAACGAGGTTACAGGTGCACCGTGGCGTACCTGCACCCGTCTACTCGAACCGAACAAACCGAGTAAACAGCGTTTAAGTCACTTAAAGGGCGTAATTCAATCAAACGCCTTAATTTAGTACGACTTTACACGCGTTTCCAGTTTTAGACTCCACCGCTGGCATTCGCTCAACAACGTACGCTAGCACGTCGCGCTAACAGCACTAGCCAGCTCATCGCTCCCCACAAAGTTTACAACCACTAGTTCACGGGCTCCCAAAACATACCGACACGTCCGATAACGGAGCAGAAAAGTCTCCCAAGGTCCACCCCACGATAATAATAGCACTCCGACCGTGGAATTCACAAAGTTTATCATTTCACCAAAGCGTACGGACTTGAAGAAAGTCCCCGAAAGTCCCGTAAGTTGGCAGAAGAGAGTCGACAGCGCAGCGCCATCGCGTCGCCGCGTCTCCACAGCCCACCGCAGCGGGAGAGGCGCCGCCGGATTGGCTGCGTTTCATCACGTGACAGCTGTTCCCTCTTCGTCAAAACAAGACTCGGGCAACTGGAAACGCGCGTCCTGCCCACGCGCCAATTAAAGCAGCTTTGGTTCTGCTTTGAAAAGATGGATTGTCGTGCATTTGTAGCTGTAGATCAGTCATTTGTACGAGACGCAGAAAAAGTGCAGACAATCGTGTGCAGCGCGAAGGTCTCGGAATTTAGTTGATTTGGTAATTGTGTAAGAGCAGGACAGGACAGACGGGGCTCGCGTGGTCCTTCAGAACAGGTTTTGAAATGCTGGACGTATGTGGTCAGACCAAGTGACCATGCAACCAAAATTCTACAGCCAAATTCCCTTAGAGCTAAATTTTTAGACCTAAATGACATTGCTACCTCAGAATTTTAATATCACATGCTTTTACATAGAAAACAAATTTAATTACTACGGGACCCAACATTTATATTTAATGCTAACCGACGGCCTACTACAAAGAGTAGCCTAACTAATTTCGTTATTTCGTTTACTTTTATCCAATAAGATGAAAATATTACCACAGTTCCACTTACTGCTACACCCTTATGATGAAATTTAGCCTCGTTTAACCTGAATACATAACTTTAGCAAATATTACAAGCAAAAAATAGAATTACTTTTACACTCTTAGGGTGGATCATGTTTTATTCGTGCAGAATATTAACTTGATTTGCGATTTCTGGGATACTGGCATTACACAGCTCACTAAAGTGAATAGCAAATTTCTGATGGTATCACTTGCTTTCCAGAATGGGAATTTGACCAGGCCTTTTAAAACTTTTTGTCAGATTCTAACTGGACCTCTTCCATTCTTTCATTCATCTTTGAAATATAGAACAGAGCAACATGCATGCTTTCACTGCGTTCATGATAAAACAAATCCACTCATAACTCAGCGATCCATTAAATGTATTTTTTAGCAGAGCATCAGCTTTGAGAGGGACTGATTCATGGCACCGATGCGAAGTGCAATAATGACAATTATGTCTGTGTCCAACGTGCTCCCAGAGCAATCATCAGCGGGCTTTCTAGCTCTTTTGTGCAAACGCTGACTCGTGAGCGCACTTCAGTAATAATCATCGTACCAAATTACCTCGGTGTCATTACATCCACACGCTCTGGTGAGACTGGCTGTGGCTGCACCGGGCAGGGAGGAGGCGGGGCGCGTGCTTCATTGAGCGCGTGAGACGCGCACCTCCCCGAACACTCTGGCCGGGCTGCTGTGCGTGATGCTTCTCGCGAGCAGCGCATACCGCACAACGTCATTCGGTGCATAATGGACACTGGGACGATGAGACAATGAAGGACGAACTCGAAGGGATTTCGAGGCCCTGCGTCGTGCCAACAACCCGCAAGATGTAATGTACCTGGGAAACAAGCGAGAGTGGGCGGTGGGGTGATTTTATACAGGATATGTTTGTAGCCTGTTTGCTGCTGCAAGGATGGGTTCACAGGTTGTGCAAACGCTACGCCAAGGGGTCTGGGCTTCACTGACCGGTGGATGGTATCATGACCCAGACCAGAATAAATTCAACAACTCGTGCCATCTCTATTTATGGCTGTTTTTGCTAATGTTGCCTCTTTCTCTACATTTGGTAAGTAGCCCTGCGTGTCGCAGGCCGACCGTCCTGTACTCACCAATGAGATGCATCATGAATATGAGTCGGCTGTTAAACAATCGTTCAGATTAAGCGAAATATGTCTAAAATATGGACACGCACCGGACCACAGTGTGCTTGCGGTCTACACATTATTCGGAAACATAAGTCCCGTCTCCTATATGGCCACCTGGTGTTGTCGCATTTTCTCCGCATACTGTACAGGTGATGGACGCATGTTACAATCTAGGTACCGCTGCAGTTAGCCATCGGGTCATGCTTTATGACAGTGAAAGGCATATGTTTTTGAACAGTTTTCCACGATGCGAATGCAATTACATGTAAAAACGACACATCTATATAGATTTTAATTGACACACATTTCACAGTCCTTGAGTGAAAACTGACGGCGCCATACAGACCTGTCCTGCTCACTAACTGGCAGCTTCAAAGGGCCCATATAGAGAAGAGCCGCCCTTAATAGTCCACTGCACTTAAAAAAAGTCTAACATAATAATATTATTCTCACCATTTATAAAACAAATCCGGTATTGAATTTATAATTAGAATTAAAATATATATATATTATTTAATATATTCTTAAAACTACTGTATAGCCAGTCTGCAACAGTGTATTGATTATAACCCAGCATTTTTTATTGTTGTTTCTACATGTTCTCTTTCTAAACTAAAATCACATTTTCTTTATGGAGTATGTATTTATATATCAAAGTATTTAAATCTCTGACCCACTTTGAAGAAAGGCTTGGACCATTTTTTTCTGATGGTGCCATTGAGAGGTCCTTTTTGTGTGTGTGTGTGTGTGTGTGTGTGTGTGTGTGTGCCTGCATGTCTTCTCTATTACTGTCCAGGCTCTTCCACCCACTACCCTGGTCCTCAGTATATACTGCACCTCAGTGACAGTTATCTTCATCCTCATAAAGATGGTCAATTATCGCCTTCACTTGATGTTTGATGAAGGTGACATTGTAGCCCAAAATAGTGTGTCTGACATCAGCAAAGATGCAGACAAGAAAAGTGATGCCTCTGATTCCTGTCTTCCAGCCACTTTGAGGTAAAACTTTATAGTGTCATAACATTGTCATAACTTTCCTTTCTCAATTATGGAATAAAATTCATATCCTGTGTTTAAAAACTGCGATGATCATGTACCACTGAGATGTTTTCAACAAAAACTAATGCTGCTAGCAGCTCTTTTTGTCCTTTGCACAACTTCAGTTTTTTGTGTTTTGTCTCTGTGTGTCAGACTGCTCTAAGACGTTTAATGCTCTGCAGTAACATTTCATTTACCTTCAGGAAAAGCAGCACAGCCCCTGATAGTGTTGCTATGACAGTGCTGACTAGAAACAGGCCAAGTCCAGTTATCCAAGTCACTGTAAAACAGACTGAAACAGAGCCTGGTCTGATTGGGGTGAGTTATTGTTCTTTAATTAACAAAGTGACCACTAAGTATACTGTTCAACAAGTAAGATGCAACTGGAAATCCATCAAGTGGAGCTCAATGCTATTATTTTTTATTTTATCTCGATAAACTGTTCAGGAGTACACAAAGGAGGATTTCAAGAACACAGACGGTATGTAATATTCATAAAACTACATTAAACATGGCACTAGAGCTCCTCACAATTCTCAATGGGTCTTTTGCATTTTCAGCACAATGCAATGCGGCTTTGCTTTTATCTTTGAGATCTACTAGAGCGTGACAACTTTCTGGTGATTTTGACCGGTTCTAAATCTGGTGGTTTGAGTTGGCATGCATGACTAAAACATTCTTTTGACATGGTAATAAATTAGAAACTATCCAATCCTGGATGATTTTATTTTTATAACACCCCTCATTTTATAATCATGGTCCAAATGGCTTCCTGAAACAGTAGTTTTGGTGAGAATCTTTAATGCAATAGAGCATAACAAAAATCAAGCAGTATGATTCATGATTCATTTTCAACTTAATTCAAGTGTATAAACTTATGTATTATTATGGATGTTATGTGATATATAGCTAGTACCATATCCTGTAAGGTTAAGGATCATTAAATTAGATGGTTTGAAAATTGGTGCCATGTGTAACTTTTGTAGGCCAAGATGACATTCCCTCTCAAAAGACCTCAAAGGAAAGAACTGAGCCCGAGGAGAGAATTACCCCTGAAGACAGATTCAGCCCCTGTACTGACCAGTCAGCCCCACTCTTACAAGGAGAGCAAAGACAGCCAACCCATGGGGACATGGCTGATGAAGGCCTGCCCCCATCTACTGGCAGTGAGGAGAGCGAAGAAGAACCAGAGGAGGAGAAACCACCGTATCCTGACCCTAACAACAACAACAACAACAGCCCCTCCCCAGAGTTCACTCAAGAAGATCAGGAGGAACAGAAGCCAGAGCAGGTTTACTGCTCGGATGAAATTTCTGTGGTGCAGGTTGACAACTCAAGTTCATCAGCACCCCTGGATGGGAGTGACACAGTGAAGATCATCATCACAATGAGCTGTGACCCACAGATGGCAGCTGAGCTGGAGGAGTCAGTCAAGTTGAGCATCCGGGAATCGACCCAGTGTCACCTGGCTCAGAGAGATACGGTGGCAGCAGGAGACGGCCCCATCAAAGTCCCCATCATCACTTTTGATTTGCCCCATGATGACAGAGAAGTGTGCGACAAAGACCAAAAAAGCGAGTCACCCATCTTTACAGAGAAGTCTGCTCAGCAAGAGTCTCCGGATCACGAAATGCTTGTTGCTGATGAGACAGTTAACTCCACCTCCCCTCAAAACCTCCAGGAAGAACAGACCAATGAGGATAAGGAGGAGAATCCTAGTCCACATTTGACTAATAACAGTTCTTCTAGAATCGATGTTAACTCCCATCCTGATGAAAATTACCCCTCCCTGCAGAGGTCAGACAATGATGGATTCTTGCAGATCCCTTCAGGGTTCAGGAGGGTTGGAGCAGGTGGAAGGACACATGTAAGGGGGCTCAGCATTGACAGTGGGAGGGATGCTGTCCTGATTGGCCATCGGGCCAAAGACAGGTTCCATACCATGACCTCCTCCAAGTCGGATTTAGAGGCCAAAGAGGGCCAACTGCCCAATGATTCTAACTTTGTGGAGTTTGTATCACTCTTGGAGTCTCTCAGTGGTACCAGAGGTAGTGGAGAGAAGCAGACAGAAGATGTATTGAAAGAGGAGAAAGCTGAAAAAGAGGGTCAGTATATACTCTGAATTTTTTTTTTGTTTTGGTGTATAGAACCAAATCATGTGGTCTGAACATGTCAGCAGATGACTGCATTGTTTGATATTTCCTTTGGAATTATGTTAATAGCTTATTCTGATCAGAAGCTCTGGGTGGTAGTTAATGGATAAGTAGTTTATCAGTGTGCTATCTAGAGATTTAATTTTAGTATCACAAATATTCACTGTCTAATAATTTTATAGATATATTGTTTCTTACAAAGTTGTTAGTACTGTGTTCTTTTGATGTCTATGACTTTTTCTGGTTGTGTTTTCAGCAAGCAGCTGATTTGTAGCTCTGCCTTTGGGGTTCCTTTAGTACCTTTAGGGTTGTATTGAAAAGGCGGCAAGACTCCTGTTTTATACGTTACTTATAACTTTGCAGAAAACGTGTTGATGACGGACATCAATTTTACATTTACAGCGACATTTAGGGGCTTTAGCACATGCTCTTATCGACTTACAAAGTCATCTAGTGCAGCTGTTTCGTGTTATATAATCTAATTAAGATTATATACAGTTGATTTGAACTATAATCTAACTGTCAATACCCAAGAGTGCAGAATATTACTCAGCCTGCAAGTTTGACCACAACCTTAATCGTCTATTGTGCAGCCTAGTTTTGGTGTGATTTGAGACTATTACTGTTGTTGTTGATCCTGTTGTTCCCTAAAGAGTCCACAGTGGCCACGAAGAACTTAGAAAACAAAGAAATGCTGGGACAGCAAGGGCGTCCAAACCCTCCACACACTTTGACTACAGACACACTGCGCACTTTTCCAGAGAAACTGATCCCTATAGTGTCTCCTGATAGGTAGGAACTACTTTTCTGATGGATTTTTAAACTATACATGTATAGAGCTTTGGAACGATCATCTCAGTGGCAAACTAGTAAGATACCATTTTTATACAGATTCTTCCAATTTAGTCATAATCTCGGGAATTCCAGGAATACTGGCTGTTGTTCCCATATGAATCCTAGCAGCTGGACTGTGCTTTCACCGCTCTCTGGGCTGTAGGGCTTAATATTGAGGCTTACATTGTAATTCCAATTCCAATAACACAGCAGTGCAACTCTGAGAACCCTGTCCACTGTGTGCCTTTGCAGCCCCCAGACGGATAAAGATAGGGACCCGGACTATGACTCACTGCCCTCTCAGACATCGCAGTCCGAGAGCTCCATGCTGCAGGTCATCTGTAGACCAGAGGCAACATCCAAGGAGGAAGCGTACACCTTTCACACAGTCCACAGTGAGTGAAAAACGAACAAAAATACCAATGCCCGAATGAAGACAAGCTGCAGAAAGTCATTTCTCTTTTCATTTCACTCCTAAATGAGGAACTGGCCTAAAAGAAAATGGGACGATGTTTTTCAGGAGACAGGCCTCGAAGGCTGTATAATGAAAGAGCATTAAATTTACCTCTTGGAGCCGAACTCATCACGGGCAACATATGGTATGATGACAAGCCTTGGGACGTGGTGCCAACTTTCATTTCATTTCATTCATACTAAAATGTTAATGCTAGTTGTAATCGTTCATCAGAATCACCATTACTTGTATGTTAATTGTAAAATGTGAGTCACTGCTCCTAGTTAAACCACTGAGCCATCATTTCTAGTTAAACAATTTAAATTCCATTCTTCTCTTTGGTGTGCCAGTGATCTTCTTTCCACGTCCTCGAACTCCGAGTGCCAGGATGGTTTAGTGGGTGGTCACTCGGACTGCCCGTTCCAGCGCCGGATCACTCCAGCTCACCGTCTCCGCCCCCGGAGGACCCACCCAGAGATCTTTCAGGCAAGACAGAACCTTCAAAAGATCATGCCTTTTAAGAACTTCTATAGTTCTTAGTAGGACTTCTATATTTCTAAGAATGTCAATGTGTTTTTAGAAGGGTTCACATTGTTTCATGCAATATAATGCAAAAGTAAAAAACAACCGACACGATAAATAAAAGATCTGTTAGCTACAGAGCAGCTCTAATACTAAACTAGAATTTTTACAACCTGAGCAGTTTTAGAGAAGTAACATTTGAATAACTGACATTAGCATGATACATTTTAGTGTGGCTTCACTGTTTTGCTGCAGGAGGAAGACTCTCTCAATGAATCCTCTGACACATCTACTCAGGAAAAGCCCTCCCGGAAGCTGTACTACAAGCTCAAAATTTTTCCCGGGAAATGGGTCAACATCTTGTATGATCGGCTGACCTTGATGTCACTGTTTGACAGGTCAGAAATTCACTGTTTTGATGTTAATTTGCACATACAGCATTTGTAAGGGAGATAAACATGAATGATTTTTGCAGGAATCAGGACGTGATTGAAAACATGGTGGCAGTGTTCCTAGCCTTCCTGGTCGCTTTTCTGGGCTTTGTGCTCCTTAACCATGGCTGCTTCAAAGACTTTTGGGTTTTCCAGTTTTGCCTTGTCATCGCAAGCTGTCAGTACTCCTTACTGAAGGTAATGTAGCAATCAGTGTTTTATGTATGTAAATTGCAATACTGCCGGGAAATAAACTTGTTCATGTTTTGCAGAGTGTTCAACCAGATGCAGCGTCACCTACACATGTGAGTTTCACAGGAATGAACAGAAAAGCACTGCATTTAGTGGGGTTTTAGTGGGTATTTAATATAAATTTAGTGGGTATTTAGTGGGTTTCACTGTGTACTCATGACCCTGTGTTGGCTGTTCTTTACAGGGACATAATCAAGTCATTGCCTACAGTCGAGCTGCCTATTTCTGTCTGTTCTGTGGCCTTATTTGGATCCTGGAGTCATTGCTGAAAAGATCAGACCTTCCTGTGTCCACCATGTACGGTGTTACAATTGTAATGTCAGACGCCCTTCAGTTTGTTCAGGATGTTTTAATCGGTAAGTGTAGGGTTTAATGGAGCAAAAGTTAATGTATGCACTTTATGGTACATCTGGAAGCTAATGACATGAAAGTGCAGTACGTAATATGACTCTGCTAAGCAAAATGTAAAAAATGATACTTGCTCGTTTAGGAGAGGATGAAGAGGGTATTACAAATGATGAAGCATGAGTGTACGTGTGTGTTGAGTGTTGTCAATGTCTAATTTACCTTTTTATTTTGTTAAGGGTTTACGTACTGCTTCCCGATAAGCTTTCTTCTTGGTCTTCTCCCACAAATCAACACCTTCATAATTTACTTCTTAGAACAAATTGACATGCACTTTTTTGGCGGGACAGGTTTGTATCATTTATCATCATTTATCATGACTTAGCGAATTTGTTATACAGTTTAAGGAAATGAAAACAGTTGCTTAAAATTGATTGTGCTTTTTTGTGCTTAGCTGCAACCGGACTCTGTTCAGCCTTCTTCTCTATAATGAGGAGTCTAATGGCATTAACTTTACTATATGGATTCTGCTTCGGTGCTCTGAAGGTATTGTAAGATTAAATCAAAAGCATATTATTATTTTAAAAGAGTTGTAACTGTATGCAGCATGTATTTCCGTTTCTCCCCATTTGGAGACATCACAGGTAAAAACGAAATTCTAAAACATAACCATAAATCAAATAGGTCCCATAGGCCTTTATGGGATCTCAGAGGGATCTCTCTCTGGGATCTCAGAGGGAAATTGTAAGTTAATGTGGATGCCTGCATGTTTCATGCATGCAGAAAGTGTCCAAAGATGGAGTAGAATTGCCAATGTTGAAAAATACCTGACCCACCAAGTTCAGATCGTATTGTTATCGAACATACTTGACCCCGCAAGTTCAGATTGTACTCTTATCGAACATACTTGACCCCGCAAGTTCAGTTGGTGCTCTTATCGAACACACCTGACTCTTCAAGTTCACATCAAGCCCTTATCGAACACACCAGATCAAAAAGCAGTTTTGGTAATTACTCAGTTGTCATGGTTCATGCGTCCATGGTCTCATGTTGTCTGAACCACAGGAACCGTGGGACGAGCAACATATCCCGGCCCTGTTCTCAGGGTTTTGTGCCCTGCTGGTGGTTCTGTCTTACCATCTCAGTCGACAAAGCAGTGACCCCTCTGTGCTGGTGTAAGAATTCACAATTGATTTGCAGTCATTTTGCTATAATATTACATCATCATATGCAGACAGTACACAAATTGAACATTGCGCACCTTCTGATGAATACATATGACTGTGTTTTGTCACTCAGCTCTTTGATTAAGTCCAAACTGATGCCAGCTCTAGTGAATGGTGTGATGGAGGAGGAGGGTGCGGAGAGCACAGATCCTCTTCCGGACAAGCTCGGCCGCTCGGTGGTGAGGGCTGGTATTGTTTATGCTCATCTATGAGGGCTGGAATAATTATAAAATCAACAAATAAAATGTGTTTCCTCGTGGAGCGGTCCCCCCACTTCTTCCTCTTCTTCTGTTACAGAGGGAGATTTTGCTCTCGGATCTGTTTATCTGCTCCATTGCTTCAGTCTTAACGTTTGCAGTCACGGCCAGTACAGTCTTCCTGTCCTTAAGGGTGAGTTTTACAGAAAAACCGAGACAATAAACAAAACAAAAAATAATTAATAAAGCATTTTAGAACATGTCAGGGTCATGCAGTAGCAGTGGACAAAGAGGAAACATTGTCAGGGCTACAGTTGCGTCTTTGTGACTGGATGCTACCAAACTTCCAACGAACCTGTCTGTGCTTCAACCACAGCCCTTTGTCAACATAGTGCTGTATGCCCTGGCGGCGACTGTGGGGTTTGTCACCCACTACCTCCTCCCTCAGCTGCGGAAGCACCACCCCTGGCTGTGGATCTCCCACCCTGTGCTTAAGAGTAAGGAGTACTCCCAGTTTGAACCCAGCGGTGAGTGTCACCCTTTCCTGCATCTTCCACGCTTAAACGTGTTTTACAACCCATGACATAATTTAGCTGCATTACAAGGTCATGATTTAGGAATTGATTTAGCTACATTATGCTTAACCATACCTGACCACTTCTCTCTCTAGACCACAGGTGGCATGCAAAAAAATTTAATTTTATTGTTAGCTTTTAGTAATACATTTATATGCAAAAATATGTATGCGTCTCAAATTTGGCACCATTACCTCAGCAATGCAGTGTCTGATTGTACATATCCGCTCTTCAGAGGACGCTCAGTTGATGTGGTTCGAGAGGCTGTATGTGGGGCTCGTGAGCTTTGAGAAGTATATCGTCTACCCTGCCATTGTCCTCAGCGCCCTCACCACTGACGGCTTCGCCCTGAGCCGCAGGACAAAGCTGGGCACCCAGTAAGTATCTGAGCAGTGGTGGACTATAAAGCGCCGTAGATTGCACTCATGTTTTATGCAGTTTACCATAGTTAAGAGCAAAGACTTGCAAAATGGAGCTAGTTATGTGATTTCAGCTAGCTATGTGATTTCAGCTAGCTACATGATTTCTGCTAGCTATGTGATTTCAGCTAGTTATGTGATAGTCATGTAATTCAGAGGCCGGAAATGATTGTCCTGCTCCTGTAGTTGTTGTTAGCGCTGATGTTAGCGCTGCTAGTCGTGTCAGAGGCTTCCCGGCCTTGCTGACGCCTCTGTGCTTTGCTTGTGTGTGTCTGGCGCCCCTATACCTGAGTGGCTCAGGCGTCTGTGTCTCGCTCCAGCTGTGATGTCTTGTTGATGACAGTTGCTGGGATGAAGCTCTTGCGATCCTCCTTCTGCAATCCCAGTTACCACTTCCTCACGCTCATCTTCACCATCGTCTTCTTCGAGTTTGATTACAGCAGGGCATCTGAGACCTTACTACTCAACTTCTTCATAATGTCCATAGTCTTCCACAAGGTAAATGAAGCCACTCTACAGGGTATACATATAAAACAGTGTATAATTACGGCGTGTGTGTGTGTGTGTCTGTAAGAGAGAGAGAGAGAGAGAGTGTTGTACAGTTTATCTTGCTGTCCCATCAGCGACATGGTGCAAAATGTTCAATGCTGTGTTTTAGGAGTGAGACCATTAGGCCTCTTAAACAAAAGGTCAATCAAACTTTTCAGAACTTCCCCATGCAGCATGAAGTCCTGCTGCTGTTGACGCTACACCACTTCTTTGCTAAGTGATGAAGTGCTGCTGGTCTCGTTTCAGTACTGGCATTGAAAGCGCTAAGATAATAGCCTCTGTTGTACCGCGATTGTGAGTCCCAACAGGCCTTTGTTTTGTATCCAGCTCTGGGAACTCCTCCATAAACTGCACTTCATTCTGGTCTACATCGCTCCGTGGCAGATAGCATGGGGGAGTGCCTTTCATGCCTTCGCACAGCCCTTCGCTTTACCGCGTATCCTTACAACCCTGCCCTTCAAAACCGAGCTGAAAAAAAAACACGTACCTCAGGAAAATACATCGCCTCTGTTACTGTTACTGGTAGTGTTTTGGTTTAATGCCTCACGGCCTTCTTTAGCGGAAAGGTTTGAGGCAGCGTCCTTAACGGGACGGGCACAGATTCGGCCATGCTGCTGCTGCAGACCCTGGTCACCACGCTCTTTTACACACCGCTCAGCCCCTTCCTGGGCAGCGCCATCTTCATCACCTCCTACCCACGGCCCGTCAAGTTCTGGGAGAGGAACTACAAGTAAGACCCCCCCTGTTTTAGATAGACACAGACTTAATGGATGGTTACGCCCAGTTACATGTTTGTGGTTAATAATTAAATTGAACTTGAAACCATGGCTTGAGCTGGACTGATGCTGGTTTGATGCTGGTGTAGCATATGTCTTTATAGGAAACATTGCTGCTTAAATCTGAACACTGATTTGTAAAGGTTCATATCACCACCTTTCCATTCACTCCTCTGCTCTCTTCATTTGCAGCACGAAACGCATCGATAACTCCAACAGCAGACTGGTGTCTCAGGTCAACAAGGAGATTGGTGATTAACATCTTAATGTTTCATCAGATACTTGCATTGTATTGATAAAATGAGGCCCCTGTTTAGTAATCAGCATGAATATCCCTTTCTGATGTTGTTTCAGCATTAAACTGATTCATATTCAATCCATTATGGCTAAAAAATGCATTCAATATAAATAATAATGAGTTGTACACCCTCCAGGCTGCGATGACAACAACCTGAACTCCATCTTCTATGAGTACCTGACACGTTCGCTGCAACACACCCTGTGTGGAGATCTGCTGCTGGGCCGGTGGGGCAACTACAGTGCGGGCGACTGCTTCATCCTGGCCTCAGACTACCTCAACGCCCTCGTGCACCTCATTGAGGTTGGCAACGGCCTTGTCACCTTCCAGCTGAGAGGCCTGGAGTTCAGGGGTAAGACCGCCCTGCAAAGCTGTAAAATCACCCTGTACTACACTGCAAAGCTGTAAGATTACCCTGTACTACACTCCAACTGTAAGATCACCCTGTACTACACTCTAAAGCTGTAAGATTACCCTGTACTACATTCCAAAGCTGTAAGATCACCCTGTACTACACTCTAAAGCTGTAAGATCACCCTGTACTACACTGCAAAGCTGTATGACCACCCTGTACTACACTCTAAAGCTGTAAGATCACCCTGTACTACACTCCAACTGTAAGATCACCCTGTACTACACTCTAAAGCTGTAAGATTACCCTGTACTACACTCCAACTGTAAGATCACCCTGTACTACACTCTAAAGCTGTAAGATTACCTGTACTACATTCCAAAGCTGTAAGATCACCCTGTACTACACTCTAAAGCTGTAAAATCACCCTGTACTACACTGCAAAGCTGTAAGATCACCCTGCACTACACTCTAAAGCTGTAAGATCACCTTGTACTACACTCTAAAGCTGTAACCTGGACTTTCAGTCCCATTATTTTTAAAAACTTCTTTTTAAATTCTTATTATTCACTTTAAATATTTCTTTAGAAAGTCTAGTATAACACTGATTTCATTCCTAATATTTGGCACTGGCGTGTTAATTCAAAACGTAATCCTGGCCATTTTGACCTCTTTGGTTCCACTGAGCCAGACCGGTCCGGTAACATCCTGTCCGCCCCCCCCGTCAGGCACCTACTGTCAGCAGCGGGAGGTGGAGGCGATCACGGAGGGGGTGGAGGAGGACGAGGGCTGCTGCTGCTGTGAGCCGGGCCACCTGCCCCACGTGCTCTCCTGCAACGCCGCCTTCAACCTGCGCTGGCTGGCCTGGGAGCTCACCACCACCAAGTACGTGCTGGAGGGCTACAGCATTAGCGAGAACAACGCGGCCACCATGCTGCAGGTGTACGACCTGCGCAAGCTCCTCGTCACCTACTACCTGAAGGTACCACGGCATCATCGCTGCGGCTTTATTTCAATTCTGTTTGCGTATCTGTTTGTATGTTTATGTTAGTGTAGTGACTGAACTGGTGCCATACCCAGACTTTTGGCTTGTGGTGCAGTACTAACTGCTTCCTTTAGTTGCTTCGTGACGTTTCCGCCAGCCGTCCTGCAGCACAGCATCTGTTCCTCTGTCATGCTCTTCTTACCTTCAGAGTATCATCTACTACGTGGTGATCAGCCCCAGGCTGCAGGCGTGGCTTAGGGAGCAGGCCATGGAGGAGGCCCTGCAGCCCTACAGCAAATGGCACCACATCGAGAGGGACCCGGCGGTGTTCAGCGTCAAGATCGACGAGGATTACGTCCACTGCCTCCAAGGGGTGACCAGGGCCAGCTACTGCAACGTCTACCTGGAGTGGATCCAGCACTGCGTCGGCAAAATGGAGGAAGTGAGACGGTGTTATTTTTTTGCACTCAGTGTTCATTATGGTATTGATTATTGACTGATTGATTAATCAGTCAGTTACCAGAATATTGCACTGTGTTTATATCAGTGTGTCATCTTCAGGAATGTTTCAAACTATGGCTTTAATATTGGCCCTAGCAAGCCACTGCAACAAAAAGTCTGTTATATGCTTCAAGAATGGAAAATGATTTCTCATAAATCATAAATTGTAAGGTCAATACAAAAATGTGTAAACCTTTACAGCAGTGTAATTTACTGCTCTTAAGAAACCAATCAATGAAATGTTGGCTTGCAGCCTCTGATGTAGTTTGTTCTGATTGTTCTGAGTCTGATTAGTGTTTTAAGGCCTAGAAACATTTTGGCATTCATTTGTGGCATCAATGTTGTTGTGTGTGCCCAGCCAGTGGAGTGCGATGAGGATTCTGCCCTGGTCACACTGTGTTTTGCTCTGTCTGTGCTGGGCAGGAGGTCACTAGGCACAGCCTCCCATAACATGTCTAACAGGTAGACTCTTCAAGCTGGGAAATTGTAATGTTCATCTCTGGTAGCTTTTATATTGTACATTGCCTAGTTTCTTTGATTGCATGATAAACAAACAAAGTTATACCTCAAAGTGACCTCAAGGTGGAAACATTAACCTTTTGACACCCTTAAAATGGTTTCCTTTGTAGCTTGGAGTCCTTCTTGTATGGCTTTAACACCTTATTTAAGGGAGACTTCCGCATTGCGACCAAGGACGAGTGGGTCTTCTCCGACATGGATTTGCTGCAGAAGGTGGTGGCACCTGCTGTGCGGATGAGCTTGAAGCTTCACCAGGTAGGAACAAGAACACTGGAGGAACGTGGCACCTCTGCTGGGAAGGCAGATGAGGGGGAAGTGAAACCAGGTCAGCAGCCAATCAAAACGTTATACACACAGACATATATGGTCTCATAATTTTTGGTTTGGCACCACTAGACTGTCTGGATTGTTGGCATGACAGTTAGTAGACAGAAAGTTGGCACTTCAGGGGCAAATTTACTTCATGTTAGTATCTATAAATCCGACAAATTTAAGGTGATTATCATATTCGACAGACAAGCTGAATGGACAAGAAAACAGGTTTGGAAATAGCATATAACGTAATTCCTGCTTACCGTAACTTACCATGCGGATTTTGAAATGTGAATGTAGTGGCATCTGGTCATATAATCTCTGTGAACATTGGTAGGACCACTTCACAAGCCTGGAGGAGACCGAGGAGCCGGCCGTGCTTTACGAGGCCATCACAACGTACAGGAGCAGCCTGGTGATCTGTGACGAGAGTGACCCCGCCTGGCGCAAAGCGGTACTGTCAAGCCGGGACACGCTTCTTACCCTGCGTCACATGGTGGACGATGGCACTGACGAATACAAGATCATCATGCTCTACAAACGCTACCTCAGCTTCAAAGTCATCAAGGCAAGAGCCCCGAGCTCCATTTCCCTGATCTTCTTTTTCTGATTCATCATAACCACACAGTGTGAGGAGTACATATGTATGTTTGCTGACAGGAGTCCCATAGAGAATGACCTGCTGCTCTCATTAGAGTACAAATGGTAGTTTTCCTTCACGTCCCTTGTTAGCGACCGTACTCTGAGAGAAAGGAAACACCAAGCGCTAGCGCTCCATGTCCCTGACGTCGCCCTGTTCCCGCTGTTTCTCACGCAGATCAATAAGGAGTGTGTGCGGGGGCTGTGGGCGGGCCAGCAGCAGGAGCTGATCTTCCTGCGGAACCGCAACCCCGAGCGCGGCAGCATCCAGAACTCCAAGCAGGCCCTGCGCAACATGATCAACTCGTCGTGCGACCAGCCGCTGGGCTACCCCATGTTCGTGTCCCCCCTCACCACCTCCTACATGGGCACGCACACGCAGATGAGGAGCATCTGGGGCAGCGCGCTCAGCGTGGAGAGCATCCGCGCCTGGTTCTTCTCCAGGTGGCTCCGGTGGGTGTGGCCCAGGTCCGGCTCGCCCGGCGTCCCGCCGCGCCCTCCTTTCGCTGATCCTCCCGTTTGTGCCTTCTCCTCCTCTTCTCCTCAGGGTGAGGAAGGACAACCTGACCAGCTGTAACAGTGGCGTGAACATGGAAGACGTGGACTGTGCTGGTTCGTCCATGAGCCAGACGCACAACTCCATGACGTCCCAGAGTCTGAGTCTGCCCCCCACGCGGCCGCGAAGCTCTCACTCCAGACACCACAGCACAGGTTTGACCTCCCGGCCCGGCCAAAATGGCAGTCGGACATCTCTAAATACACATGCACACACAACCTTTAAAAAAGACAGCACAGAAAAATCTTTTGTGTCTGTTGTGCTCCCCCTGCAGGTAGACGGGAGTACCGCAGCCGGTCAGTGCAGCCTCAGGGCCAGCGGCCACCTGTTACCAGCCGCTCGGGGCCGATCCTGGACGGCCAGCAGGGCTCGCGCGGGCAGGGCCTGGCACGGGGCCTGTCCAACAGCCAGCTGTCCTTCAACACGTCCTCCATCGCCTCCGTCTTTTCGCAGGCACCCCAGCTGACGGGGACCGCACCTGCGCCCGCCAGCCAGCAGCGTTCGGGCCACGCCTCCTCCTCCAGCTCCACCCTCAGCCTGCTGTTCGGCAAACGCAGCTTCTCCAGCGGCCTCGTCATCTCCGGACTGTCCGCCGCCGAGGGGGGCAACACCAGCGACACGCAGTCGTCCAGCTCGGTCAACATCGCCCTGGGGCCGTCCGTGCGATCTGCCAGCCGCGCTACACAGGTACGCCAGTACGGCACCATGGAAGGGCTTGGAATTAGTCAACCGCGAAGAATTGCATGATGACTTACTATATGCCTTGGGCATGCAAAGAAAAACTTTGTTTCTGCCCTATTTAATTTTTATGTTATATATATATATATATATATATATATATATATATATATATATATATATATATATATATATATATATATATATATATATATATGTTTTTTTTTTTCTTATTGTGAGGTCTTGGAACAATTGGAAAAATTAAATAAAACAGGCCACTGTCTGTTCTTTGCTAAGAACTCTTTTGACAGCTCAGTACACAGTTAACAGGGCACGAAGGTTAGGCCCTTAGGTCTTCAGAAACCTCAACCTACATTAACACACAGGAAAAGGGTCATTCACATGGAGACGTCATCAAAATGACGTCAGCATTCTTATAACAACCTGATATCTACAGTATAGGAAAATGTGAGTTACATGTACAATGAATTCAAGGAAGAATATATTTTTTTATAATTATTTATTTATTGTAAATTGTATTTATATCATTCAAGAAGTGCAAAAATTTTATCTACAGATTCAAACAATTTTTTTTTAGCATTTATTAACACTCAAGTACTCTCAATCAACTGATGTCACCTTTTACTATCAAATAAACTATTGCATAATATACGAGTGCTATCCGACTCCATCTGCTTATAGGCCTTGGAATGAGACACATGACTTGTAAAGGGACTTTATTAGAGTAGCCAGTGTTTATAAACTTAAAGTCTTCTTTGTTCTTACCAGTGGACCTCAGAGGCCTATGAGAGTATAGATGCGTCCTCCACGGCAGCCACAGGGCCCAAGGAGAACGTGGGGTCAGGCAGCCCTGCCTGCGGCCACAGCACGGACGGAAGCCAGGAGGACTCGGCTTTCCTCGAGGCACCGGAGCAGAAGGTCCCCTGAGCCATGCCACGCCCCCCCTGAGTCAGGCCATGCCCCCCTGAGCCATGCCACGCCCCCGAGCCACACCCCACCTCCTGCCTCCCGTCAGCATGCCCTCGCACCCCGCAAGACATTTTTAAAACCAAAACAAAGATTTTCCATTCAAGGGGACAGAAGTCCTGGAGCGGTCAAGACTGAAGCTGTGGGGCAAAATCTTGTACTGCCATTTCCACATTTGTCTTTTATTTTTACTGTACACCATTTCAGATTCTTGGTTAGAAACTTGATGCTCACTGTGTTGTGTGTTATGTGTTTTTTTTAAGCTATTAGCATAAAGCAGGGGTACTCAACTGGCGGACCGCGGTCCGGATCCGGACCCGAACACAGTCCTGTCCGGACCCAATCTCATTCCTGATTAACTGGATGCGGACCAAAACAAAACCGTAGCATTTATTTCAGGGCTATTGAAAAAACACTCCGTCACGAGTGTTACGTTTGTCACCCCCGCTCAACAACTTACGTTTCGTGCGGCGAAAATGACGTAATCGCTGTGGCTCCGCGTGTGCGCGAGTGCCTCGCGCGCTGTCGGTTCGAGAGGTCGTGCACCTCTCGAATTTTGTAACTTCGCGCCGCGCTTCAGCGCAATGAACAAAGTCATGTTTGCTGGGTTCATACACCTTTATAAGGTGGAATTAAAGCACTTGTACGTCACTTTCAAGGTCCATTTCAATATTTCCCAGCATGTTAAACATAATTAAGTTAAATATTTATACATATACTCGAAATAATTCGCTTTTTATCACATTATTTAATGGTTGTTTATTTAAAAAACGCCCAATCTTCACGTCTTCACGTTCTCTCATGTTTCGTCCTGGAATTACAAGAGGCTCGTATTTGTTAACCTAATACAAGAGAACTATTCAGTCAGACAGCTATTTGTTTTGAAACCAAGTAGTTACAATTTCAAGCATTTTAAAGTACTTTAACCTAAATTCCAGCACTTTTCAAACCTGAAACATATAGCAACATTAAAATTGGTCAGGTAAATGTTCATTCCCCTGTTTTGAGGGGTGTTTCTACCACATATCGTTTCGGACAAAACGCCTATCGTTTCGGAGAACACTGCAGTGACGCTCGCGAAAGTATAAACGCCTCCACCGTTCGCGCACCGACCCGACCCGACCCCCCCCCCCCCCCCCCCCGCGCTCAACAACTTTTTTTTTTTTTTTTTTTACGTTCGCCACCCCCGCCGCACCGGACCTCTGGTCACAGGTATCTGCCAAAATTGGACCGCGGACAAATTTAGTTGAGTACGCCTGGCATAAAGGAATAGTTTGAGTAAAATATTTAATTTATACAAATCGCAGTTTGCATGATGTTTACTGTTGGTCATAAGCTTCCAATGCTTGTTAGCCATGTTAGCCTCAGTGCTAAACATGCAAACTTTGAACACCATATTTTTAGCTAGTCATCTACTTTTGTGCTAAGAAGAAAATCTAAATATATTTAGACTTTCCACCAACCGTTCTTTTGGGTGCCAGAATGGATTGCCCATATGAGCCCATTACTGTTTAGGAGCAGGTGTAGACTCCAGAGCACATGTGGGTCGACCATTCTACACTTCCAACATTCTGACCACAGTTGAAAGTGTTGGTTTTACCTAACATATTTGTGTTCCAGAACGCGTTTAGTGTGGTTCAGACCTATGCACACGTCATAGGTAGTCAGTAGGAGCTTTCGCCCATGTCTGTGTGCTCTCAAACTAAAGATCCAGAAATACTGAAATGCAGCTGGGCATGGATACTCCACTGAAGCATGTTGCCTCCTTGTCAATGTGAGAATAAACCAATCAAAAAAGTAAAACTAATGATACGAGAGGGTCTAAGTGGCGTCTGGCAGAACGGCGTAGATGTTTAATACAGGATGAGGCTGGCTGTCAGGGTCTAGACACTTAAAAGTCAGTTTCATTAAAGTTTCCCTATGGATGCACAGCACAGGACAACCACTGCAAAAAAACAAAGAGTTCATTGCCAAGATTCATCCTTTTATAAAACAAAGTGAAAGTTAAGGGTTATAATCACAGGTGTAGTTTGGGGTGGACGGTGTGGGGCACATGTCCCCATAATCATTTCTGCTCACACTACTCATGTAATGTGTTATTGAAATGAAACCTACACCACTGACCATAATTACAAGTATTCTTTATTACTGGAATAGACCAGGCCTGAACATCGTGTTGCTGTTTCGTATTTGTCTCGGCCGTGTTTGAATGATTCCTGAGGCTCTCAAATTACAAAACGTATTGTGCATACATTCGGACATGTTACTGGTCGTATAAAACAACAAAAAATATCAGCATTCGCCAACTTAGCCATAATAGCTCATTTTAAGATGGATGAACTGAGCTTATTACAAAATTACTGAATGGATTACAATTGTTGGATTATTATTGTTTATAATCCAATTGTATCGATTATAATTTTTTTTATGTCAGAGGTGGCACATTATTAAATTATCAAAATTCTTACCAATCACAGTAATTTCCCTGCTGTAAAAATATTATTTTTACTTCCTCCTTTTTTTGACTATTCACGACACTGCAGACTTAACAGTACCTCAGAAACAAAAGACCTCAAATTAATGTGGTGAAATGAAATATTGGATGTGTCCAGGAGAAAGTCTAATGTTGTGCAGTTTAGTCAAATTAGTAGTTAATTTGACAGCCAAACCAGACTCAGAGGATACTTGGTCACAGTAAATGACCAGCACAGAATGAAAATGACATTTGTTATTTGCAGTATTTATTCCTGTAAATGATAGCCAGAGAATGGCTTTCCAGATAATGATTGTTTATGATAGATATGATAGATATGTGATGTGTTTTTACAGTTATGGTTTAATGGTATAACAACTTAAATCCTACATCCTAGCAAGAACTTTGGGAATCATTCTCTTAAACGTAGGTATCCATTTCAGTACATTTTTATTAAAAGATTAACAAAAATGGTGTGTTCTTTGAAACCTCACTTTGAACATTGCAAACACATTGCAGCTTACACGTTATCTAGGGCAGCTGTCATGTCATAATACGTTTATATGTTTTCAACAACACTGCCTAGATACATATACTGACGATGTAGCAAGTGTGACTCTTTTTTAAAAATGTATTTAATATCCACGAACAACTACAAAAATGTACAACCCCGTGTGTGACTCATAAGCTGAAAGGACTATTGATAGAAGAAAGGCCACTTGATTTAACCAGGAGGCATTTTCAAATGATCTAGTGTATTTTTAGCAGAGAAAGGTTGCCTCCTTAAGCCCTTTCTTCCTTGGACATACGGCTTTCTGAAATGTCACCAGATGACATCAGAGTTAGACACTCTGACATTCACCAGGAAATGTGTCATATGGGTTAATTTTAATTTAAACCATATATCGTTGCCTGGGAGACCTAGTAAAGAAGCTGTTAATTATGTATTGGTTTGTAAAGGTCACAGAAGGCCAACAGCAGGTCTAGAGAGACAGGTCAAGCCTGCCTCTGAGTGAAGACACGTCCACGGCCTCGTTCCTAAACGCCGAAATCCAGCAGACCACGGAGTAGCACTGCATTAAATCTCCAGTGTTCCTCTTTGGGAGACTGATATGAATATGTCTTAGGGAGACAGGCAAGATCAATCAATGAATGATACCAGGCAGCAATCCTTTAAACGATTCACTCAGCATAAGTGAAAAGATGTTTATTATTTTAAGTCTTTATATGCAGCTGTAAGTCATGGTTTCCCCAGCAGCAGCACTATTTGAGACAATGATAATGGTGGGCAGCAGAGGAATAGAGGAACAGATCCAATCAAATAAAGGACAGTATGATATGAAAATGTATTTTTTCTGCATGAGTCACTTGAAACATCAAGAGATTAAATTATGTTTTGTAGTGGTACAAATACAATGATGAGGCATTAAAGAATGCAAAGATACAACAGACAAAAGTAACTGAATTTGATTAATGATCATTTAAGAACTGAGCCCGGAATATGAGTTTAAATAAATGTTTTTTTCATTGAATGCTGATGATTAATATTTAAGCTGAAAATTTGGGATCTAATGTTGCACACACAATATGAATAAATAATTGGCCTGCGTCATGGGCCATTTACCAATATGAATAAATTACTGGCCTGTCAGGGGCTATTTACCAATATTTGCACCATTATGGCATAAACACTTAAATTGCTGCCCATGAGAATCCTCCATGGAGTATTTGCAATTACTAGGCCACATTTGTCATGCCTTATGAGGTCAAAGAAACAAACAAAAACACCATTATGATCCACACATTTTCTGCACCTTCCACTGACACCACTGTTATATACAGCACATGCTACAATTCAAGGAGACAATCCCCCCGTAATCAATATATAAACAGTCATTGAAAAAAGGGTTTACAATGATTTCTTGAGTTTATGATTTATATAGTTAACAAAAAAGGTAATTTTCCATTTAACTTTACTACAGTATGTTGAGGACCACAAATATAATACACAGAAAAAGCACCATTATTTATTTCACTTGACTACAATTTTTGTATAACAGAAAAGAACCTTTCAAGGGTCTCATTCAACATCTGTGCAACGTTCATGCTTAGCATATCAATTCTTCCATTCTTTTAATGGATCTTCAGCTAAAGCGCTAGTGCCCGTTAAGCACAGTAAGGTAAAGCAGTTATAAAATCATTCATTTTTCTCTACCTCCTACAACTCCTCCTAAAATGTGGTCAGACTAATCAAAAGAAAAATCTGAAAAATCCTGCATACTGCAGTACTGTAATACCCATACAGTGTAATGAGTAACTCAGCTATTTGTAATTAGCAAATGCATGCTAAGTATAATTAATGACAGTACACACAAAGGTATCATAATTTTTAAAAAATTGCAACATAATCAAATCTTGCAAGTATATTAAAAGTGAGAGATCAGTATATTAAACATTTTGATTAGAGCACAAAAATGTGTTCTCTGTAATACGTCTTGGATCACTCAAAAAAGTGGTTTTCTGTACTACAAAATGTTGCATACTCGGGATTAAAGCCACAATCAGAGACTAGTGTGACATTGTTTAGAGCTCACTATACCTTCTTAGAATATTCTGCTCTTGTAAAATTTTAACTGCATTTTGAGAGGCAATACAGTTGTGATCAAATTTATTCAACCCCCACTGAAATAAAGTGTTTTGGCCAGTTTGACATTGATTTTGATCATTTCAGTCATCTTATTTACAATTATATCAAAGAGGCACTTATAAATTAGACAAACATAACATAATATTTATGATGGAATAACCACAAATGTCTTTACTGTGCTCACATCATTATCAGTTTTATTCAACCCCCTAGTGACATTATTTTTTAGTACTTAGTACAACATCCTTTTCCAGTTATGACAGCTTTCAAGCGTGAAGCATAGCTTGACACAAGTGTCTTGCAGCGACCTATGGGTATCTTAGCCCATTCTTCATGGGCAAAAGCCTCCAGTTCAGTCACATTCTTAGGCTTGCGTACTGCAACTGCCTTCTTTAGGTCCCACCAGAGGTTCTCAATTGGATTTAAGTCTGGTGATTGCGATGGCCACTCTAGAATGTTCCAGCCTTTCATGTTCAACCATGCTCTAGTGGACTTGGATGTGTGCTTCGGATCATTGTCCTGTTGGAAGGTCCAACGTCTCCCAAGCCGCAGGTTTGTGACTGACTCCATCACATTTTCCTCCAAGATCTCCCGGTACTGAAGGGAATTCATGGTACCCTGCACACGTTGAAGCTTTCCTGTACCATTAGAAGCAAAACAGCCCCAAAGCATAATTGACCCCCCGCCATGCTTCACAGTAGGCAAGGTGTTCTTTTGTTCATAAGCCTGGTTCTTCCTTCTCCAAACATAGCGCTGGTCCATTGTCCCAAACAGTTCTAATTTAGTTTCATCTGACCACAGTACACTGTCCCAAAACCTTTGTGGCTTGTCCACATGACTTTTGGCATACTGCAGTCGACTTTTCTTGTTCTTTGGAGTCAGCAAGGGGGTGCGTCTGGGCGTTCTGGCATGGAGGTCTTCGTTATGCAGTGCGCGCCTTATTGTCTGAGCTGAAACTTCAGTGCCCACATCTGACAGGTCTTTTTTCAGTTCCTTAGCAGTCACGTGGGGATTTTTCTCCACATTACGCTTCAGGTAGCGCACAGCAGTTGCGGTCAGGATCTTCTTTCTGCCACGACCAGGTAACGTTTCCACTGTGCCCTTTAACTTGAACTTGCGAATGATACTTCCGATAGTGTCTCTTGGAATATTTAACAACTTCGCAATCTTTTTATATCCATTGCCATTCTTGTGAAGAGCAATAACCTCTTCTCTTGTCTTCTGGGACCATTCTCTTGCCTTCACCATGCTTGGAAACACACCAGTAGATGTCTAGAAGGAGCTGAGTATCACAGTCCTTTTAAATCTGCCTAATTGGTGCTTATCATGCTTGATTGCTGCTCGTTGACATCCACAGATGTTTTCAATACCTGATGGAAAACACTGGAATGAACCTGTTTTTAGGAGTGGTAGTCGTAAAGGGGTTGAATAATTGTGTCAATGAAGAAATCACAAAAAGGCCATTTAATACTTTATGACAAAAAAAATTGATGCTATCTTAGTTGCATTTAGTTCTTTAACAAGTCCTTGTAAGATTTCATTATGAACACAATTACAAATGTGCACTGAATTCCATAAAACCCTTCGCAGCATTGGGGGTTGAATAAATTTGATCACAACTGTATATATATGTTTATATATACACTATATTGCCAAATGTATTAGCTCACCTTCTTTGACTCGCGTATGAGCTTAAGTGACATCCCATTCCTAATTCATAGGGTTCAATATGATGTTGGTCCACCCTTTGCAGCTAGAACAGCTTCACATCTTCTGGGAAGACTGTCCACAAGGTTTAGGAGTGTGTTTATGGCAGGGCCGGCGCCAGAACATATACAGTGAGGGGGCGTCAGTAAATTTTGGGGTGGCGAACGTAAGTTGTTGAAGAGGGGGGGGGGGGGGGGGGGGGGGGGTGGTGAACGTAAATTGTTTGTCGAGCGGGGGTGGCGTGTAACGATTGATGAGCGGCCGAGGGGGTGCCATGTAGCGATTGGTGTAAAATAAATGGGTCTTATTATTTACATTGAGGGGGCGGGACACCTCGCCTGAGGGGGCGACGCCCCCATTCGCCCCCCCCGTGGCGCCGGCCCTGGTTTATGGGTTTCTTTTTTTTTTTTACCATTCTTCCAAAAGTACATTTGGGAGGTCACATATTGATATTGGACGAGAAGGCCTGGCTCTCAGTCTTCACTCTAATTCATCCCAAAGGTGTTCTAACGGGTTGAGGTCAGGATTCTGTGCAGGCCAGTCAAGTTCATCCACACCAGACTCTGCCATCCATGTCTTTATGGACCTTGCTTTGAGCACTGGTGCACTGTCATGTTGGAAGAGGAAGGGGCCAGCTCCAAACTGTTCCCACAAAGTTGGGAGCATGGAATTGTCCAAAATATCTTGGTATGCTGAAGCATTCCATGTTCCTTTCACTGGAATTAAGGGGCCAAGCTCAGCTCCTGAAAATCAACCCCACACCATAATCCCCCCTCCACCAAACTTTACACCTGGCACAATGCAGTCAGACAAGTACCGTTTTCCTGGCAACCACCAAACCCAGACTCATCCATCAGATTGCTAGATGGAGAAGTATGATTCGTCACTCCAGAGAACGTGTCTCCACTGGTGTAGAGTCCAGTGACAGTGTGCTTTACACCACTACATCTGATGCTTTGCAATGCACTTGGTGATGTATGGCTTGGCCAACTGCTCGACCATGGAACCCCATTCCATGAAGCTCTCTGCGCACTGTTCTTGAGCTAATCTGAAGGCCACATGAAGTTTGGATGTCTGTAGTGATTGACTCAACAGAAAGTTGGCGACCTCTTCACACTGTGCTCTTCAGCATCCACTGATCCCGCTCCGTCAGTTTATGTAGCCTTCCACTTCGTGGCCAAGTTTCTGTAGTTTCCAGACACTTTCATTTTCTTATAATACAGCTGACAACTGACTATGGAATATTTAGGAGACAGGAAATTTCATGACTGGATTTGTTGCACATGTTGTTGACATCCTATCACACTTCCACGCTGGAATTCACTGAGCTCCTGAGTGCGACCCATTCTTTCACAAATGTTTGTAAAAACAATCTGCATGCCTAGGCACTCAGTTTTATACATCTGTAGCCATGGAAGTGATTGGAACACCTGATTCCGATAATTTGGATGGGTGAGCGAATACTTTTGGCAATATAGAATTCTAAATTCAGAATTCACAGCTATTTACAGCATTTACATGCAGTTCTCTCCATTTAGGGTTCCATCTGTAGGCTTTTAGAATGCAATGTGTCACAATCAATGTTTTGAAAAAAGCATTTGTTACATTCTTCTGCGACTCCTGACTGTGGCTTTATAAGTGATACTGTAGCCTACTTTATTTCAGCCCAAACTTGTACCTAGTAGCTGAAATGGCCATATGTTCTTTTGTGTACTTTAGTTATTTTTATAGTTTGAACAAAAACAATTATGCCAAATTTGAAAAACATATCTATAGAGGCAAAAACACATGTTTTATTAAACTGTTTTCAAATAAATGGTTTGTTTATGCATTCATTTTGAAATATATCCTTGTCTCATTTTCAAATATATCAACGTGTTGACAACTGGCTCAAAGAGTATGTTAAATTAATAATCTTTCATAAATACATAAGAAATATACTAAAAGTTGCAACGGTTATGGTGCTTTGTACTAAATTGATCACAATAAATAGAATGGAAAAAAATAGTACAGAGCACTGAAACTCCATTTCAGGTGTGTGCTCATACTTTGGAATTTTGGGCTGAAATGCATAACGGTACTACTTATCATGGTGAATGAACATATCTTTTAGAGGCCTGACTGCTAGTCTGCTGTGATGCTCTTATTTAATCACAAAGTGTACTAACTTGAAAAACCCTTTTGACCATGGCACCTAATTTTAGTGCATGAAAAATCAAACATTAACGTCTACATGTAAAGGCACTTGAGGATGGCTATAATGAAAACCATTATTTAACATGAATAGGTCCTGGCACTCTGATATTTCCAGATGCCACAGTCATTTCCCACAGTCATCTCTCTAGAGCATGCTGCTGATAAGCTCTTTGGATGACCACTTCAAGCCTGTGTATTTTGGGTCTGTGTATCTGTGGGAAAAACATCAGTAACAACAAAGACCCCCTTCAAGAAACAGTTTCTGTGGAAATGGTATATCTAACATATATCTCCAAAAATATCCTCCCAAAACAGAACAAAAAATGTTTGCTAAATAAGACATTTCAGTCTAGCATCAGTATAATCTTCCTGACTATCCAAGCAAAATAATTTCAAATATGTACATGCAAACATTTTGATTCTCAAGAAACTTTAAATAGACAAAGTTTTCTAGTTTTCTAGTTTAACCTAGCAGTATTGACTGCTAAAGTGACAGATCACACCTGCTGTGTGCTTATATGCTATTAAATCCATCCCTTGAAGTAACAGAATGATCACGGTCGTTAAGAAACAGCCGTTCAAGTCAAGCAGCCCAAGTGTGTGCTTCTGTTTTTGGGTGTGCACTCTCTTATGATCCTGCACACAACACAAATTTGAAGGACGCGGCTACAGCTCGAGTCTTCCTGGCTTCTTTATGGACACTATAAAGTGTTTCTCACTTTATCACCTTGCTGCGGGCAAAGACTTCACCAATGACTCATCAATTTTTGTCAATAAAAAAAAGAAAAAAGAAAGTGCTGAACCCATGGCACTGGCCGAGTTATTATAACATGAGGACAAAGTCAGCAAAACAGATGATAGGTCAATATTTCTGTATACCACTGAAAACAACTGTACAATTCTTCAAAAGGAACAAATTGTTTGGCATACATGAATCTTAAAAGTTGAATATAACTAAGTAAGAAACAAAACTTTCTGGGAATGTGTTTAGGTAAAAAACTTAAGGTTCTACATTAACAGCTTTAATAATAAATATTTCTATATACCCACTCATAAAAATACCAAAAACTGAATGCTGTACTGTGACAATCTTGGATCTCAGCATCAGTGCTTATGAATGCTGACCACAAGGTAGCACAAAAGTTCTCAAGGAAGTGGCAAACAGTGGTATGTACATATATCTAATAAGTGCTCCGTTAATGCACAAGTATTTCTGAAGAACAGTCCCAAATGTTCGATGCCCTATCCTACCTGCAGCAAAATTTGAGGCACGAAGCACATCAGAATGTTCATATAAAAGGTGCCAGGTTGGGTCAATATTGTCTCTACCGTTGTGCTTTGATGGTGGAATGGGCTCTTGCCATAGGAACTACACCATAAAGTATATTTCTCTTGAACAAATAAGGTTGACCCTCTGGTTCAGCACATGAAGAGTGTATCGATGAAACTATAAAAATGGCTGGGAGCACCTCAGAACTTCTACAGCAAGAATAGCACTAAAACAGGCATCAGAAACAAACAATAACTGCAATTTCAAATCTAAAATTTTGCTCCAGTGAATCTCAGGGCATACTTTTAGGTACGGTAAACTCATTTAAATGCTTTAGACATGATGTGTAAAGGGCAACAAATATTTTATTATTATTATATTTTAATTGCCATTGTTTCTCAAAGTAGATGTCACCTGCCAACCTTAAAAATGTCAGTGTTCAGTGGCACTGATGAAATGTTAGGAGAAAAGCATCAGGATGTGCACCTACCATGAATATTCCCTCTTTAAACAAGATGGAATGAATGATAAAAGAAACAGAGGTAGATATTCTTGTTCTTGAAAAGCATGTTCAAAGTGCCCAAATAGCCCTTCAACCAATCTCAAAAAGACTGAAGCACCTTCAAAAACAAAAACGACACTTACTACACTCTGATAATTTTTTCTACCTTTGAATCATGTGATTTTGATGTATGGCATTCATGACACCCTCCACTACCAAATTCCAGCCTTTCCTTTGTGATACAGAACCCAGCATACTTCAATCCAATAACGATTCACTTATACTTTCACTGTGTGCATTTTATACAGACAAAATCCCAACCTAACAAGATGGCAAACACCACATTTCATTTGACACAATACAAATGTATTTTAGTGTTAATTATCTTTTTTTAATCAAGAAAGCATACTATTTTTGTGATATATATATATATATATATATAAGCAAAACAATCTCTGACCTAGACTGAAGAATATTAGAGTAATGTAAACCATGTTCCAACATCATGAAAAACATCTTTCAACCATTGACTCTCCCAATCTGACAATTAACATGTTTGCATAGGCAAAATGAGATTAGCCCTTAAACAGTGTGTTTCCTGAATCTTTATCTAATTATGCTGAGTAAAATTCAACAAATAAGAGCTACTCTTCGTCAAAACCTCAGTATACCTGCGCACGTCTCATTTACAGTGTTAGGCTTCAAGTAGATCAAAATAAACAAATTTAACATTGAAAACTAGATGCAAAAAACGACTAACATGAGAGGTAGAGGAAAATCAATGAAATCCTTCAGAGATTTCAGTGAGGAAAATGATCCTCTGATCACAGATCAGCATTTTGCATTTTTTTTAAACCAAGGAGCCTTCAGTAGGAAACAAACAAACAAACAAAAACAAAATCCTCAAGACAAACAAAGAATTTCAAACAATACCAAGTTGTGCGACTTTCAGGTGATAGCTGGCTCTACCCTTAGACAACTTTCAAGCAAATATTCTTCATCTCTCATGGCAGGATACAATTATGCCAACATATGAATTACTCCATGACATCACAAAACAATTCCATAGGTGACAGGTCGTAACTGTTGCCAGTTCTTTGTGTTTTGAGGTGATACTCTCAGTATATCCTTAGAATCTGATTTAGATTTAATAATGTAAGGTTAGCGAAGGTAAAATATAAAGCAGGCAAAAACTTATATGACCAACAAAAATTGCCAACTAAGTTCCGACATCATAAATCTCAGAAAAAAATGCAATGAATGAATTAAATTTTCACTTATTTTGCTTGAAATCAGCAACCTAA
This sequence comes from Brachyhypopomus gauderio, assembly GCF_052324685.1. Taxonomy (NCBI): domain Eukaryota; kingdom Metazoa; phylum Chordata; class Actinopteri; order Gymnotiformes; family Hypopomidae; genus Brachyhypopomus; species Brachyhypopomus gauderio. The sequence continues at coordinate 11,317,089 of NC_135225.1, read as the reverse complement.
ACAGAGCCAACATCTGCTGCACTCCTCGATCAACATTAAAAGCATTTGCTGTGAAACGTCCGAAACATCAAACCCATCACCTCCAGCTCTGCGATCTACCCCAGTCATCACACCGCGCACATACCCAACATGACCTCAGTTCACCTGCACCATGACTGCTCTACAAATCACAGCATTCAGAAAACATGACAGGAAAGACATGAGAGGAAAGACACGATGAACGATATTAAAAGTGAAGTAAGAAGAACCTTTGGGTGAACATGCTCTAACCTCAGCCACGTGTTCAGGTGAGACAGACGGCATCGCTGATATGTCATGGAACCGGGCTGGTGGCTCAGGCCGTTCTTGTGGGCAGGAGGGTGACGTAAATGCATGTTGAGTTTGGGCTGGCACTGTTGTGGATTGAAATACTTATTAAAACTCCACATTCACTGGTATGTAGAAAGCCAAAGCCGTGGCCACATCACTTGTGCCAACCTAAGACAGGTAAGCAAAGCCGATGCACATCCCCTTCAAGCAAAGTGGCATTTTTTTATATAAATGAATACTAGAAAAAAAAATTCTGCGAGATTCTTAAGTGTATATTTCCCTTGTTATGGTGAGCCCTGTCTGTTCAGCCAACTTTCCATTGTTCATCTTTTTAAAAAAAAGAAGGCCAAAAAACCTATTTTATTCAAATACAGGAAATACATGCAAGTTGTGTTTCAGTAAGACGTGTAAAGGAATGCTGGGTAATATAGCTCTGTCTTTGTATTGACTGATGCTGATGTGTAAACCTACAAAACCAGTGTTTTTAAAAAGGCATCTGTGCAATGCCAGTGGATTGAGAAAGGGCATAACTGTAGGAAATACAACATCATACATTTAGTGAATGGCACTTGAATAGCCTTTCAATAGCAGAGAAAGAATCTGACCACTGAAAATAGGTTCATTCATTAGCAAACACATCTAAGCTCTTACTGAGGAATAGTGACCAGACAGAGAAAAAATCAATGTCAATCACATACGAGTTATTGAACTAAGAGACGAGAATGTGGATATAACAATCAGTCATTTACATAATGGTTTATCATGCACTGGCCAGCGTAACAGGAAAACAAGTCCACAGCAAGAGATTCAAGTTTGCATCTAAGAAAAGTGAGCTGAAAATGTCTATTTCAGACACCACTCTAAACATAACTAAACCACTTTAAGAAATGTTCACCCATAGTGGTTCATATCTTATTCAGATTGTGTATTGTATTGTGTTTCAGTACACAAACACATAAATGCATGCTAGCAAGAATTGAACTGTATTTTACCTGGCACCCTCTTTAAAGCACTGCTAACACAAAGTGGACTTGAGAGTCATTGTCTTTCAACCCTTTCATCAGGAACCTGTGAGCTCAAACAGCTTCAAGAGCTTCATTCTAAACGTTCCTGTGGAACATCAGTAAACTATCAGCAAGCCACCAACACAAGCTCACAATAAAGTTTTACACCAAACAGCGGCACGTCTTGTGATGTCACGTCTGGGGAAAATGTGTCATTGTACAGTGCCTGAACAAAACAACGTCGTAGGCCGTAATTTGAAATAAAGGGGTGCCTCCAAAAACTAAGCAGTGTCCACAAACTTCTTTTTTCTCTCTTAAAAAAAGGCATTCCAATGTAAATGACAGTTCTAATTCTCTCAAGTACCTCTGAGATGTAGTTGATTTATTTTCAAGGAAAACTCTTAATCCAGAAATACAACCAATGCCACAGAGCAGCTGGCCTCTCTCACTGAGGGCTGGATGGGCGGGGCATGGGATGACACCTGCACAGGTGCCTCTGGCTGTTGGTCAATATCAGCAGCTACCGTGTCCTTACTCAGCATGAAGGCGGAGGGATTTTTGCAGAGGAAAGCACTGTTCACGATTCATTTAGCTGCCCAACCCCAACACTAGCCCTTACCTTCGCCAGTGAGAGAGCTGTGAAGACCAAAGATTGGATGCACGACAGCTTAATACTTAGAAGAAGAAGAAACAAAAATTACAATTGGAAAAAGTCAATTTCCCTTATAAAAGATTTGAAGGCCCTCTGCCTACAACAGCATAAAATACATTTCTTACGTAACAACCGTTCTAATTCTGCCCAGGATTCAAATGTTAAGGGAGAATAAATTCCATAACGCTGTATGTTGCGAAGTCTGATGTTATCTCATGTAACGGCAAACTCTTATTCAGTCATTAAAATCCAAAACATCCTTCATCTCCATTTATCTGACCTCAGACATGAGGCGAAAACAAGGAGGAGCAGCACAGGCACACAGAGAGAGAGAGAGAGAGAGAGAAAGAGAGAGGCAGAGTGAGAGACAGTGTGTGTGTGTGAGAGAAAGAGACAGAATGAGAGAGAGAGAGAGAGAGAGAGAGAGAGAAAGAGAGAGAGGCAGAGTGAGAGACAGTGTGTGTGTGTGAGAGAGAAAGAGACAGAATGAGAGAGAGAGAGAGAGAGAGAGAAAGAGGCAGAGTGAGAGACAGTGTGTGTGTGTGAGAGAAAGAGACAGAATGAGAGAGAGAGAGAGAGAGAGAGAAAGAGAGAGAGAGGCAGAGTGAGAGACAGTGTGTGTGTGAGAGAAAGAGACAGAATGAGAGAGAGAGAGAGAGAGAGAGAGAGAGACAGACAAAGACAGTAGAGAGACAGAATGGAGCAAACAGGAGGGAAGGCCCAGGAGCAGGACTCCTACAGTTTTCCTTACACAATTCTCTTTGTCACAGTTGCCTGAGCAGCTCATGTTGGCACTTAAACAGGAAGTGAACTTCAGGGTCACTATTGAATGATCAGAATTGCTTAACTACTCACTCTATGAAGAAGGAAAACAACAAAAAAAAATAAACCCCACACCTCTCAATAGTGGCACCTCAAAGGAGCTTTGGTCTCCAGGTTCGTGGCTGGAACCCTAGGTCTCTAAGCAGGATCTCTTTTTTTCCAGGAGGTCCCTGTAAACGGATGAGTTGAGGAAGCGAGGGAAGGAGTCTCTGTGCATGAGGGTGTAGATCTGAAGCTGGGCCTCCTCGTACATCAGACAGCTGGGCTCCGTCAGACTGCGGTTGATGCTCTCCCTCACCCGCGAATCCAAACTCACCTGCAGGAAGCAGTGGGAGCACAACGAAACACAGCATGAACAGCGGCCAGTCATACGCCGACTCACACCGCTGGTTTATATGCTGAAACGCAAAACGGGAATTCAGCACGATTACACTCATATACGACAGTGAGAATTTAATTTTTTTGTTGTTATTTAAGCCTCTGTAGTCTATACCATACTGGACTGTGAACTAAATCAGAAACAGCAGAGGGTCCATATAGGATGAACAATGCAGGTATTAAAAGTCTTCTCGTACCTAATCCTCCTATTTTAGTGAGCCAGTATCACTGGACCAGTGATAGATGATTGTTGTCAAGCTGTAAGTTTTAACACTTCATGTGAAGCCTGACTTTGAAAAAGCTGGAGCTTCCAGCTGCGGTATTTGCATCTTTACATATATCAAAATCAACTATTCTGTACATGCAAGCAAAAATGCATAGGTCCAAAGCATGCTTATTAATTATTAATGTAGGCAGATACATCAAAAACTAATTAAAATCACAGGTTTTACCACAGGGTGCAAAACACTGGAAAGACTCAAGAACACAAACAGAAGAATTTTCACTGTTCTCTTTCAACAGCGCTTCAACATTTGTGCAAGGCAGTGACCTGAACCGTGCCACTCGGATTGAAGACCACTATTTACGTTAGGACTGAATGCTCAGATACAGTTTATCACCATGTTCACATTGTGACAGCCAGACCACCACTCCTGAGACCAGTGACCATTTGAGAGGTTTAATTACACAAAGGGTTTGAGTCATGTTGCAGTACACTGCCACAGAGCTGTGTTAAGGCTATGAAAGCTGTGGTAGTTTGGAAATAACAGCTTCTAGACATTAAAGAACCATTACGGGTGCAATTTGTTTTACATGGGGAGGTGAGCTACAGTAATTATTACCAGAGCTTTAGTGTCTGTAACCAGTAACAAAGTCTGTCATATAAACTTTACTCCAGTTTTCAAAAGACATTCATAAAATACTTTTTCTGGCACACTGAAAGAGCCAGAATAGGTACCTCCTCCAAACCCGCAACTGACACCACAACTCATTCTGAAGCCCAGCTTACACAGACCCAATCACTTTATTAAGCTGATCCACTCTATCTTACTTCACAATATCCAAAACAAAAATGGGATTTCACTTTACGTGTGGAACCTTCTAACCATTATGACAACGTGTAAATTCAGTACGAACTCCCATCTTTGTAATTTATACAGACATTTCTTTATTTCATGCAAATCAGTCAGACATTACAGACTTCCTGTGGAAACTGGTAGTAGATGACCAATCACAACACAAATCTACAGTGTTCTTGTGTCCCCCGTTTTCTAGAGTTATATTTTTAGGACATGTGTCTTCGAAGTAATATGATGTGACTCAGTTTTGAATATCACTAAAGTGATTATAGATATTCAGGGCAAGCAGGCTAAATTGTTCTTTAGTGGCCAAGTAAATAAACTGCCCTTGGTATGAGTATGAGTATGCATATATGTTACCGAAGTCCAGACAAAGGAAAACAAGCTCTTGAAAGCACCAGGAACTGAAGATGGATGTGGTTCAAATCTAATGTATTGCAGTACAGAGCTAAACCAACATCTGGCCATGTGGTACCCTCATCTGTCACATACTTGTCCTGTATCACAAACCAAGAGACAGAAGAACAAAATATGAAGACGGAAGTCATGTTTTTGATTCTCACCTCTTTTGGTGACAGGATAGAGACATAATCCTCATAAATTATCCTAGCTTTCTCTTCTACAGCAGACGGGTTGGTCTCCTTCTTCAGCTCTTCACAGGCAATCCAGAACAACAGGTTCTCCTCGCTGTACTCCGACCGCAAAAACTCCCTGAAAATGTCCCTGCCTTCTGTGGAGCGCATCATCAACTCGAAGCTTCGTGTCCAGGCTACAACTTCATCCAGTGATGGAAGCCTTCCGCCCGTGATGGGAGCACAAAGAACGGGGACGAAAACTTTAAATGTTCTCATTGACTTCCATAATAAATGAGGCCTTAACACGCAAGCCTAGATAAAAAAAATGACTATACACTTATCTTATATGTCATTAGAAACACCCTCCTTGCATCTGCACCTCGCTTGACACTTTATTGGCTATGCTAATCTTAGAATTACATTTTTTAAATGTAAAAAGTATAGTCCATCTGCTGACATTCTGTTATCCACCACTTACTCAGCACATTACTGGTGGTTTTCTGGCCACAGGACCACTGCTGAGCAGTGGACCATTCTCAGCACAGCAGTAACACTGACATAACAGAGTGTTGTGGTTGTTGGAGTGGTCCAAGTTTAAGATGCTGACAATTTTTTTGCTGTGGTTTTTACACTTCACTAGGCTGAGAGTAGGACAGGACCAATATATCATTATGTCAATAAACTCAGATGACATTAAGGATCATCAGAAGTCTCACAGATGAACATCTGAAAATGTAAATGTCTTTTGCACAACATGCACAACTCATTATTCTGGTGGGTTCTAATGTGCAATAATAACTAGATTCTTCAATACAAGGCCAAAATACCAATCATACGAAAAGATGGAAGCCATTCATCACTCCAAACAGCAGCTGACAGATCCATTTTAAGGTTATGATTTGTTAACTTGGTATTGGCTTTAAGTACTCTACCACCAAGCGGTCTGGTGCTCAGAAATGGACCAATGATAATAGGTTAGTGAGTGACTAACAAACGTTTATGGTGGCAGGTCTCAAACAGCTCTAATTTGGTGGGAGATAAAGGGTTAAACACAGGAAATGCAGAGCAAACGCCCATTACTCACTGTTCCTCTGCTGCTTCTATGCTGTCCATTTTTGTACACGTTTGCTGGTCTGGGCGCTCCCTCCTCTCTTCATTCCTACAAGAGGCCGAGGGGGGGGGGGGGGGGGGGGGTGTATTGGTATAGTTTGGTCAAAGGTCAGAGAATCAAGTAAAAGCAGAACACCAGGCTAACATAACCCAGACAGGACAAGAGGGACCTTAGGGATAAAGATTTATTCCATGAAAAAAAACATGGATGTTTTAAACCAAATAAAGGCATGTCAACAACCAGGATGCTGTCACCCAAAGTTATTTGGGAACAAAAAAATCTGTGCGTGTACCGTAGATATTCTATTATTTCGGTCATTAATGCCATATTATCAGGTAAAACACCGGGCATGTCCCATGTAATTAAAGGTTATGATTGAGTTGCTTGCATGCACCACCAAACTGAAAAGAATGTGACTCTCATGACCGTTCGTTGAATACTTCTCCCAGAAGCCCTGGAGTGATTTCGTAGAGCAGCCTTTTAAAAATAATTCATTACCATTTCACTTTTGACTCTCAGACAGTATGGGCCATTTGTATCCAGATGTTCACGCAGTTGACTTGCTATGAATGAAGCATGTACAAAGAGGATAACCTTTATCTCATTATAAAACAAAGCCACTGGCTTGACAAAGATCCATGCCACTCCATTTCCATAAAAAGGTGGTTGTTTGAGGAGTAAATCATTACGGTGGCAGAATGAGGAAACGGACAAGTTTACTAATGGCCAGAGAGCTGAGATGAATTTCTGGTTCTGTCAGAGACTTTGAAACAAGGTCAGCAGGGTTCATGGCTTCCTTTTATCCTTATCAAGATTTTTTTCCTTATAACTAAACAAAACACCAAAACTCCCCAAACTAGACAGAAATATGCTAAGAACTCTCTGCACCTATCAATCCTGCATTCTCTTATGGTGAAAAAAAAAACTCATGTACTGTATGAGGTAACCTTACACACTGGTTCGCTAATTCCTAAAGACCTTCATAACATTTCCAATGCTACATTTCTATTCTGGATACATATACAACCATAGAGCCCTTCTGAATCTCAAAGTCTCTATTGTGCGAGTATAATTGTGCTTGCTAGCCACAAGGTTCACACATGCTGAGACAACTCTAAATATATAAAGGGGTCCATGCAGCTGTTTTGCATGTGACATGGGGACAGAAATACCGGGTTGCGGAGCAGATAAACAGCGACTAATGACTGTGGAAATTCGTCTTTACAAACACGGGTTCATCCTCTCATCTCAATGTTGCCTTTATTTCGTGTAATTTGGGAGTTATTAATAGTTGTCCCTGCAAGCTCAACTGTGGCTACTCCAATGTTGATATGACGGCTGACTCTGCTTTAAAGTGCACATGGGCCTTTTACAGGCCTTTTCCACATATATCAGAAATTCCCTTAAACATTTACTTAATAAGAGTAACAGCGAGACACATTTAAACAATGGGTGTGGTTGTGGATTAGACCATTTAAGAAGGACAGCTGAGTTAAGATGATTAAACCTGTTGTGATAGTGGAGTGTGACAAGCATCTTCTTTTATAGATGTGACAAAACTGTAAAGCTATATGCAGAGCTTTGGCAGTGGTTTGTGAGCTCTGCAGGTGATGGAGTGTGGCTTGCTTATACAGAGAAAGTGACCAAGACATTAGGGTGATTACACTGTTGCTTGGACAAAACCCAAAGTGTTCATCCAAGGGGTGACGTTTGGGGATCTCAGAGGTGTGAACAGGATTGTGTCAGGATGTTGGAGTTGTGCTCTTTACTGTAACATTCAAAGTGTGTAAGGATACATGCCTTTTCCTTTGATGGATATCAGATATTTGTTTTAAACCGTAAAGTATTTTGCAGCATAAGTCTCTCTTTGTTTTATTCTTTCATTTGAATGAATGGAAGACATTTGATTCTGAACAACATTTCCTTATGTAATAACAAACTGCATATTTAGGATGAGAGGAGATATCAAATAACAATGATCATTTTCCATTCTTAACAATCTCCAAAAGCTAGTGCATTGCTAGTTAAACATAAGGCCACAAATGTTATATTCAGTTTACAAGTAAAAAGAAATCTGTGGGCAAATGCTTATTTAAGAAATAAATGTTTTAAAAATCACTGGAATGAACTAGGAACATTTTTCAATTTGCTAATACAAGAAAGCTTTTCTTGTCTAAACATTCACATTTTGTCTCAACAGTGTAAGCGTAGCCTAAACCCTAATGTTTAACCTTTAAGTTGGGATATAGCCAACCTTACGTTCTGGCTCATAAAACATTGTTTCTGTCCTTTGTAAAGCATACTGGCCTGTGATGGTACAAGCTGTCAAACTGGGCCAGGAAATCATCTTTAGAGCAGACGAGCAGATATCGCCTGTTTGTGTTTGCTGTTTCTAACATATGCAAAATCTTCTTTTGTTTTAAAAAAAATAAGTAATGGCAAAACAATGAATGAAATGTCCATGTCAGTGAACATCACAAAGCTTTTATCTTATTAGCATTTTTCTTCATCACATCTAGGATTTGTGAAGATCACATCTGAAAGAACACTGAAACCTATCAGCCTACAAGTCGCAGATGTTGTCACATGTACCCTAGATCCATGTGTGATCTACACTTTCTCCCACTTCTCCCACAGGTCTGGGGAAGGAGCTGACGTACCAGAGGCATTTGCAGCATCCGCACCAGCACAGGCAGCAGGTGTTGAGTCTCGGGGGGCCCGGGGCCTGTGGGGGGCCTTCTATGTGCGCCTGCTGCCTCTTCCTCATTTCAGCTCCGCTCAAACTCTGAGGCTGGACAAAAATCGGGATGGTGGTAGGGTGGGGGGTGGGTGTGGGGGGGGGGGGTGAAAGGGAAGGTACCAACAGCTGAGCTCCGTTTTAAAGCTCTACCTATAATTAGACATAAAGGAGCACGTTGTGAAACAACACTCAAGTTTACAAAGTAAACTTTTTTACAACATTTTGAACAAAGCAAATGTTTTAAGAACTGTTGCATTAGCTTTAGGGCAGACTAGAAAGAACATGAAACTGCTGGACTCTCTAAGAGTGTTTTCACACAGTTTTTTTTTTCCAGACCCAGGACCAGTTGCTCTGTGAGTTTGGTAAATTTGGTAAAGTGTGAAAGCTGTTTTTGAGATCAGGAGAGGCCCAGACAGCGAGCCAATCTCTTTCAACGGGCATGGTGAAGTGCTAAATATCTAAAAAGCACTTGACTGTCAACAGTCAACAGATGAACTTAGTGCATAACATTCTGCAGAACTGCACAGAAGAGTTACATGTGGAATTGTGGAATCAAACCACAATGCAGATAAGATTCTACTCCAATAAGGAGGCCCCTCCCCAAAGGAGCCCAGAATCGGTCCTGAGTGCAGACTCACGTATTCAGGACAAGTGTAAAAAACACCTACAATACAAGGACAATCACAAAGAAAACAAGAGAAAGAGTTGCAAACAGGTCAGTGGGGTCCCTCTTCTCAGCATACAGTTATTTCTTTGGCACAATGGCAAATGAGTGTGGGCTACAACTACTTTTCTTTGACCAAAAGACATTATGAGAATAAAAACGAAAAGAAAAAAAAGAAAGAAAACTCCCCACGAATGCCAATCAAGAAGTAGTTCTGTAGGCTGAAAAAAACTATCCTGATTTGACCTGAGAGCTAACAACCTTATTCCAAAACCAGACAGAGGTTTCATTTAGAGACTTCTTTTAGTCACAACAGAAAGCAGGGCATAAGTATCATGAAAGGGATTCATCTTGAACTATAGAACTGATTTGGTCATAACAGTATAAATCAAGGTCTATGACCTATCAAAGGCAGATACTAGATACCATAAACTCACAATCGTATATGTGAATTCTGTTTCTGGTGCTCCTTTTTGCTCGACTTAACAGCCTTCACAGGTTGCTCGAAGTGGATTATTTTCCTGTGTTGTAAGTGAATGTCTAGAGCCGGCCCACTTAGCCTGCTCCCACGGTGAAATGTACTCAAATCTCCACAAAAGCACAATCCATGCACAACCTGTATATGACATCTTTATCCCCCCCAATCACGACTTCTGTCACTTCACTTTGGCCAAGTCTACCCTGAGCTTATTTGAAAGCAACTGTATAAGTCACATGAACATTTTAATGTCAGTTAGTGTCTGATTTTAAAAATCCTATTTTTATTTGGCTTTTCAATTTGTCTGCATTTGCAGTGCCTCTAGTCTGTAGTTTGTGTCTCTTACATGCAGAAATGTGACTTTATTGTGCATCACACTAGTCTTGGTGTATTTCTAACAGCTACAATGGCAGTTAGAAATAGTAGCTCAGTGTTGAAGATAACAGCTTACAATACTGTTATCTGTATTTTTCAAAAGATGTAATTACACTAATACTGGCATGTGCATATGCACTTAACCAGTTACACCAGTCCCAACACCTTGTAGGTGTACAGATAAAGTTGTAGCACTGTAGTTTCTAACTATACTCAACAGCAGTTAGCTTCTGGCCATGGGATAGCAATAAGATATTTTTCGTATAGTGGATCAATCTCAACCCAGCATTGACAAAGACATGTAAAGTTTTTCCAGCAACACTACTGGCTTAACCATCAAAACCATGCCACTATGTCGGAATGCTGTACTGAGAATGTATGGCCAGTGAAATATCCAGTCAGCAGTGTTCCTGTATTCACAAACTTGCAAGTGATGTATGGGTCAGAATAGCTGACTGATTGATATAAAGTATCTCTCTATCCATTATGCATGCCTACATACGGCCTTACACTTATGTAACGCACCCCTGAGGTAGTACCTAATAGAGTGGCCAGTGAGTGATCTTTGAATCAAAGGGGTTATTCAGAGTTAAATAGATAATGCATTTATGCTAATAGTTATGTAACATAAGTTGCAGATGATCCAGAATCTCCAGAATCAGTAAACCAAATAACCTCCCTTTGTGTAGGAAAGTGTAGATCTGCTATTCAGTTTGAAAGACTTAAATAGGTACCAATTTCATAACTGTTAAGGGATTCATTTAGCAGGTATATGAACATTTGGCAAGTTATGATATGAAAGTTACAGTTGTGAAATTTGATTTTAAAGGGGGGAAATACATTGTACATGAGATTGTAAGACTCTTTTTTAACCTGGACTTAAATCATATATCATTAACGTATTCTAAATAATAAAGGATGTTATTGAATTTGTAAGTCTGGCCTTGGTGCTGATGAGTCACAGAGTTTCTCATGTGTAAAGGTCCATTTAGAACAGGATCCTCCAGGAGCCACAGAGATTTTCAGAAGCCTTTAATGTCAGCAAAGCTGAAATGTATACACTGGACCAAAAAGTATACAATGTACTGTAATTGTGCCTTTTAAAATAATTTGCAAAAATTTAAGAGTTCTCTGCAAAGGTAAAGCTAGCTAGCCCATAAAGCACTAAACACAAAAGTCCCCATCTAGAAAAAACACCCTGTAGCATAGTAAAATCTTGTCTTACCTGAAAACTCATCATTTAACCTGGCTTTTAATCATCACAAGAAAAAAAAAATACTTTCCCACACTGATCCAAGAGAAGCAACCTGAGGTCTCAAAGTGAGCACCTTTAGGAGTACACCGACTTCACAAGCAAGGCATGCAAAGGCCAGCCATATCCAGTTAGGCAGTGGAACACATGCATATTGATGCAAAACACAGTCAGGAACTCCTTTGTTCATGTCTGATGTGCTCAACGACTTCTACAGGTAACATGCAAAAGAGGACACGCCTTCAGTGTGTTTTAGGAAAACATTAAAAAAAACTAGGGGAGCTTTCAGGTAAAGATATCTAAGGTCTTTTCTCTAGTGCCAAAGGATGTAAACATAAGCACCTTTACCTTGTAACAGTGTCCATCCATGGAGTGTAAGGCCTCATCTAGAACGTCTTTGTGAAGTAAGGACAGCCTGTCTCCTATGGACAGAATGCTTGTGTGTGTTGTTTTTAACCACGGTTCAACAGATTTGTGTGTGGTTAATCAATTAGTCCACGGCACCATCTGCGTTGGGTTAGCAGAGATCCTCACAATTTAGGAAAAGAAGAGGGGGAACTGGTTTCAAATACAAAGTACAAAATGCTAAACTTTTTTTTTTCCAGCAAATGAAATAGTGGTAGCGTTTACTGCTGTGTACAGGTTTGGCTTGAGCAGGTAATAATGCAGGTTTAACTATACTCAGTTCCATAGTAAAACTGTCCCAAACCATAACATTAAAATGAAACAGTGGTCACTAGGAAACACCCAGAGTTTCTTGTGTTGGCACGTATGTGTTTATATTTAACTGCACATTTGTGATGCGAGTAGCCTAATTTGTTTGGCTGTTATCTAAGATGAAAGTCTAGGTGAGATATATGGCACCAAACAGAGCTCCGTGGTACAAGGTTGTTGTTTGCTATTTCAGTGCACGTTTTTAAAACCTGGTCATCTGTGGCAAAAATCTGACCTTTCACCATTATGTGCACTTTAGTGGACACAACAGTTTAGACAACACCACTCGATTAAGACATAGATTTTTCACTAACTGAAATACCGATTACACCAATAACTAACTCACACAAAAGACTATTATTTAGGTCCAGATTAGCGAAATGTTAAAATGACTTATGAGATAATGTAATTATTCACAATATATTCAGAGTTCATGCAATTCACTGACGTTTAATTCTTCCTTATACACTATATATTCTAAAAATAATGAAAAATGTGAATATACAAGAAAACAAGAGCTCCTTGTGCAAGTGTTGTAGTGTATGTACGTGGTGTGTGTGTGTGTGTGTGTGTGTGTGTGTGTGTGTGTGTGTGTGTGTGTGCGCGTGCGTTCGTGTGCCCCCTGGCAACACTTGTCCTCCATCTAACCGTTTCTCCCTAGATCTCCCAATGGATGCCTTCTGTGCTCTTTCTGTGCACTTTACTGTACACATTCCAGGACACCCAGTGATGAAAAGCCCAGCTTTGGTTCACTGCACGCGCACACGTCTCACTGCACGCGCACTCGTCTCACTGCACGCGCACTCGTCTCACTGCACGCGCACTCGTCTCACTGCACGCGCACTCGTCTCACTGCACGCGCACTCGTCTCACTGCAAGCGCACTCGTCTCACTGCAAGCGCACTCGTCTCACTGCACTGAGTTAGCATGGAAGAGTGGATATAGATACGCAGGGACAGATGCTCACGTGATACATGTCAACACCATTCAGCAGTGCTGAACTGCTCACTCTAGTCTAATGGGCAACATGAACCCTTCATATAAATGTCCTATTTACAACTCCAGTTCTACTTGAAGAATGAAATTACACTCCATAGATTAAAGCCCAATCAGGGTGAGCATGATTTTACATTTTATTTCTTTATGCCAGAGTTACCATGCACTTTTAACATTTCTTATAGAGTGATTTCAGGACTGCGTTGGGTCTGTATTTAAGTTTTGAAGGAGATTTTAAAGAATAGTATAAAGTTGTATATCTTGATAAATCCAACTGGAAGCCATTTTTACATATCATGTGTTGAGTAAAGAGATATTCATTAGGACCACTATCAAAGAGCAGCCAAAATTCAATGCACTGCAGTTTAGGATTTTAACTCATTTAAGTTAACACTGGTCAGCTTTAAATATGAAAGAAAAACATATGTTCAGTTAGATGAACATATGAGCTACCATGAAGCCTAAATACTATGCAAGTGCAACTGTTTTTAAATATGGGTTGTGCGACAAATATTGCAGAAGGGTGAATAATAGAGACTTTTATGCTTGTTTTTAAACACATCCATATTCTACTCATGGAACAGGGCTATAATATTTCACGTATACAGATATCTACATGTAATAAATCATTAAAGCAGCTTCTATCAGAAAGATAAAAGAAAATATCTACTTTTATTACAAAACAATTACGAGCCCACATTAACCAATTTCACAGTGGTGGTGAAATTTCCAGTGTTATTCCATTTAATATCACATCTGTGAGTGTTCTACTAGTAATAGCACTGCCTGCTACACGGAGGTGAAATACTACACCATTTCTACAGTACATTCTGAATTAAGAAAGATCATTTTCATTGGGCTGCAAAAAAGCGTTGCACATCACACAAAAGAAAAAGAGAGTACAAAAACGTTCTAGGTATGGTTTGTGCTGCCCACGTGTTTAAAACATGTCTGACGGGACACGGGTGACAGGAACTGGCCTGACTCTCCTGTGTTTCTGTATGCTAGACTTACCATGCAAATCAATGGCTCTCCATCCATAAATCAGGCAGAAACCTCATGGTGATAATGTCAAAGGCTGAGTGAGGAGGATGCTGGAATATAAATGGTGGTCTCAGTTTTCTTTTCTTACCATCCCTGACCGAGGATGCTTGAGGAGAAGATCTGGTAGGTAGAGGTAGGTTTGCTACACCTGGTATTCACAGGCAAATCCTTTTCTTCATTCAAAGGCAAGGTGAATCAGGATAAAACATCTAAAAGGTAGTTCAATTAAGAAAAAAAAAACAAAAACAAACTCTTAATATAATCTAACAAAGTCGATTTAAAGTCAGTTAGCATGCTTTATCAAATGCAAATTAAATCGGTGACTTCTCAAAGTTGGACAAGTTAAGACATTATAACACACATGCAGGGCAGGTGGGGCTGCCAGAAAGTGGAAGAACCTAATGAGAGACGCTTGGGCCTCACTTGAGGGCTTATAAAAGTCTACTGAAATTCGCAATGACCTGCTAGTTAAACCTTTGGCGAACAACCGGTCAGCCCTTTGTAATTAGTCAGGCCCATTTACAGGCTTATTACATGTCAGTTCTTAAATAAAGGGATTTTTTTGAAGCGGATGGTGAAACAGAAGCAGCGGCGAGAGCGAAGTGGGCGTACAGCCCCATACGGCCCCCACAGATGAAGAGTTTCACACATGCCACTAAAGACCCTTCAGTCGTTACACGAGACGACGAAAGTAATTTTTAGTCATTCAGAAAGTCAAAAAACGACAAGGATAATCCAAACGTTGGTTTGTGTTTAATTAATACCGCTACTCTTCGCCTCAGGCGCCTGGCGTCTCTCCTCCCGCAGCTGTGACAGATTTGAGCGTCTGAACTCAAGTCGCTGCAGGTAAACGCGAACCCATCCCGACGACAGTCACCACGACGAACCGACAACCGTGTCGTTACTTTCAGTGTTTTAATGTTATGAACGAGCGACACACGGAACATTTGATCGGCTACTTTTTTTGTTCCGTTAGCCAGCCGATTCATTTTCTATGCGGCGAGAAGGCAACAGCTAGCGAGCTAGCTGGCGAGCTAGCGGGAC
Organism: Brachyhypopomus gauderio; assembly: GCF_052324685.1. Taxonomy (NCBI): domain Eukaryota; kingdom Metazoa; phylum Chordata; class Actinopteri; order Gymnotiformes; family Hypopomidae; genus Brachyhypopomus; species Brachyhypopomus gauderio. The sequence continues at coordinate 11,301,852 of NC_135225.1, read as the reverse complement.
GTTTGAAAGCGTTAAAGAACATTCTTTGCCTTACCCTGTTATTCTAGATGTCAGTCTTCTAAAAGGGTGACTTTACACTTGTTTTTTGCTCATACTTGTAGTACCACACAGTGAACGTGCTCGCTGCCGTTTTTTTCTCCATCAGCGCTGTATTTTCTGCCATCCGCCCAACTTCAGCACCGAGCCAGTGGAAACGCACTGCGCATGTGCAGTGTAGCTACAGCTGTCAGCTCACGGAGCGAGAACTGCGGGAAGGGCGAGCAGGCGGAGGTTTAGAGGCAATTATGTTCACGGGCTCTAATTACAATATCATAGAAAGTTCCCATGTAAGCGCATGCTGCTGCATGCCTAATTGCAATTAAACATATGCAACATGGATTTATTGATGCTATACGATGAAGTATAGTTGCCACCTCTATGCGTGTTACATATGGACATATGGATGTTACACACACACACACACACACACACACACAGTATACTTGTGGGGAAAATACTATTGGGTATGCTCTTACGTACCCCCAAAAGAATGATCTCTGAAATATTATAGACAAAGCATTTAGGCTACATTTCTTTTTACTTTAACTACTGGCTAGTGGCGAAGAACATAGCCCTACTGGGTAATCTTATTTAAGAATTTAAGAAGCGAGCACGTCAAAATGGACAAAGGCATGGATATAACTTAGAAATAAATGCTAATGCCAACATAAAAAACATGCCAAAAAACAAACAAAAACTATGTTTAATCAAACTCAACATGTGTACTGTGCAAGGTCATCTTTCTTGTACAAATTATTACACGTTATTGGATTCTTAGATGTGAATATTAAAAATTAGGTTTCGCTTTATGTCCACTAGGCGGCACTGTGACCACAGCTGCTTAATTTTACTGCTCACGTTTAAAGGAAAAAATATAGATATACACGTTAAATACATAACGTGACAGAACGCAGAATAGATTTAAATGTTATCAATGTACACAAAAATGTTATTGATTTCTTTGTATTTTCATTTCTGATCATAAAATAATGGAAACAATGAAAAGAAACATTTCCTGCTTGTTTCTTTCTTTTTATAACCTTGGAAGTTGAATAAAAATGATGTCCATGAGAGTTATCTCGATCCTTCGAATAGGACATGCCTTTCAGTTGTATTAACACTGCTTAGATTTATACTGAGAAACTTAAAAACTAAATTTCAAGATCATATTCAAATTTGATTCAGATGGTGTCCGTATTACAGTACTTTATGATAGCTTATGTGGTCAATTCTATAACTACACTATTTCATAGAATGGCCTACTCTGTTGTGATTAAGACTATAATCAGTATCATGAAGTCAGGGTTTATGCTTCAAGGGGAGTTTACATTAGGGATATTCCTTCAAATTTCCTTATTCCGGTGAATTTGCAATGACCTATTTTTGTACTTATGTCTAATTCCATTATATGTGTAAAGCTCTCATCATACTCGGGTCTTATATTAATATTATGAAAATGTTTTATAAATAATACTTGATGTGTACATTATCTGAATTTACTAAGCTCTAAAGTTTTGAAATGGACTTTGGCAGTTTCAGAGGTTTTCTGCATGCCCAAGGCTAAACTCATTGTGACCCAATAAATTGAAAAAAGGACTTACAATAGCTGTCAGCAGCTTTCACCTTTAAATCACTTGTAGAAGTTGTAGAGTCTGGGGTGGAACAGTACACCCTGGACAGGACGAATTACTCAACACCTCCTGTAGGCTGCAAACTCAGCAAAGGGTTTTTCAGGATTAATTTAAGCTATACATTTTTGTTACTGAAGAATTGTTTTAATATAACACTTTTAAAATTTTTGCATCAATAATTGAGTGTAAACCTGTATTTATTGCTAATATTGAACCCCCAAATTAGTTTTCTTCTCTTACACTTAATATAAAATACGTTTTTAGCCCACATTTTGATCATATGTTAGATATACCCTTTTAAGTAATATTATGATGAAGCCTGAATCATTCACAAACAATAATGGCAGTGAAATCACAAAGGGAAATACTTTGCACAGGTAATGACTCAAGTCAGGAATATTTATATTTATATAGTAAGGATATCTGTGTAGACTGAGATGAACCATATACTATATTAAAAGCACTTTGAACATACACTCAATGAGCAAGTGTCACGGTGAGGCGGCCCCCTACCGGCCGCCTCCGTCTACAGCGGCTGTTGTTGTTGTTTTGTGACGTCATGTGCGTCCCTCAGGTGGGCGGAGCCCGTGATCCGTCTCACCTGAGGGTCGTTTGTTTGCCTATATATGTCTTGTCTTTGTACCAGTTGACCGCTGGTCATTATATCCTTAATTTGGATCTTTTGCATGGGTTTTGGTTTGCACACTTTCTATTAAACCATCCTTTTTCCCTGAGACTTGGCGTGATCGCTTCCTTTTCAGTTGCTCACACCGCCCGTCACAGCAAGTTATTCTACCCTGGTTCTTTCTTATTAATTTCATCCTATTTGCAGTTAGGACACATCTTTGCAGTCAGCCTCTATGTAGCATCAGTCAAATCACTTCAATGTGTGTTCATTCAAATTTTCATTGTGTTATTTTTGACTGATAAATAGGACTAGATGTTACAATCCCTATTGGTGCTTCATTGGCTGTTTTGAGGATGTTTTGATATAGAATGGAAAGTTGACCACCAAAGGATGCTGGGACACATTTTTGTGCATCTCCTTCACAATTCCATTGATGGTCAACTACAAGGGATTACATAATCCAGCACTGGATTTGAGTTTGAGGTCCAGATTTGAAAACCACTGCTACAGAGAGTATGCCTATTACAACAAAGTCAGTGGGAGTCACTGCAGTTATGCCCACTGAGTGTCAGAATGAGTGTAGTGTCAGTGTCAGTGTGAATGTCACAAAACATCTAACTTAGCTTAAATGGGAACAAGTGATTATATTGTGATTGGACAGGTTCAGCAAGAATTCAGGTTCTTTTTTACAGAAAAGAGCTAATGAAAATAGATCAGTGTTAGCTAGCCAAGGCAAATGTACTTTAGATAGTTTGTCTGCAAACTGTAGATTTGGAAATTATACAGGCATTATTATTACTTTAATGCTGCCCAGTTGAAATCCCTACTGAGCTTGAAGGTTTGTAAACTCTTCAGAAGGTTCTATATTGACAGATCATCACACAAGTCCTAAATGTTCTACATTGACCTTTTGCCCTTGGCATGACCTTTGTTGGTCGACCACTCCTGGGCAGTGAAATAACGGCCTTGAATTTCCTCCATTTGTACACAATCTGTCTGTGGTCTCTTTAGTGATGGTTTTGTAAACTTTTCCAGTCTGATAAGCATCAACAACTCTTCTTCCGATGTCCTCAGAAATGTCCTTTATTCGTAACCTGATGCACTTCCTGTAATGACTGACTTGGAGCAGGTAGATGCAGGTGCTGTGAACAGTGAGATTTATTTAGTGCCAATCGAGAAGAGGAGTCATAACAGTCAGGGGCCATCACAGACAATCAGACACAGATCAGTAACCAATACGTAAAGACATGACAAAGGAGGGGCTAAAGAGAACATGAACACAAGATGGACAGGTGGGGCGGAGCCAGACGTGACACTTCCACGAACGTTGTGAAGATCAGACTTTGCTAGATCCCTGTTCTGTAAATAAAACGGCGGCCACTCACACCTGATTGTCATCTCGTTGAGTGAGAATACCTGTGAAGTATTTGCTAAAAGCTTCACATACGTTCACAGATATGTAATATTGGATCATTTTCATCAATAAATAAATGACGGTGTCTAATATTTTTCTCATTTGTTTGCTTTGGTTCTCTTTATCTACTTTTATGGCTTTGTTACAATGTGATGATGGCATAGGTCTAAAGGGATTGCAAACTTCGCAAGCACCATATATATATATATATATATATATATATATATATATATATATATATATATATATATATATATATATATATATATATATATATATATATCTGAAAAAAATGGTATGTGGGTTTATATGTACATGAAAGTCTGCAATAGTGTATAGTGAAGTAATGCAGAGCCCATGTGGAAACAGTAGTGCTAGGAAAGTACAAGGTCATTTTCAGTGTAATGGTTTGAAATTGACCGAGGCTCTTCTGGTGAGAGCAGCATATTGGCACATCTAGTGTACCCTTTTTATGCCTCTATTTTTGTGTGGCACTGGCACAAGAAACTAATGATTCTTATTATGCTAACTTACTTTTCCAAACAGATCTGCTTTGTGTTTGCGTCTGGTTTTGATGTTGTTTTTTTTGGAACGACGTGGACCAATTGTGGTGTGTCAAGGTGTCCACACACCTGCCCATGTGATATTTTAGCATTGGCTTTGATATTGTTAGGATTGCCCAACACTGTTCAACACTTCTACTAATGTTTGAAATATTTTATTATGGGATGTTGCCTGATAACATTAGGCTCATTAGACTAATGGGTAATAAACCATCTGTTCCCAGGTCATAATTTTCATTATGACCTTCTGTCAGCCAGAGAATCAACCTTATACCATGTAATATCATGTCATTTAATGGAAGTCTAATGCTAGTAAAACAGATGTATGTATTTGTGGGTTTCATTCTGTACACAGGACTCTACTCGTGCATGCACTGTGCTGTTGTTATTGCAGAGCTAATCGTGTGCTGATTACAACAGAGCTGATCGTGTCCCCAGACAGCTCAGTCTCCTGTGCCACTATCTGAGATGTCAGTGGCTTCACAGCTGCCCTGTTCACGTTTCCTCCTCATCGCTTTCTGCTGAATCCTCACGCTTCTCTGAGATACATAGCAGATGTGAATTTACAACTGAGATTTGAGATATGAAACGTGAATAGCAAAACATACTCTTAGATACTTTAAACATATGCATGATATACTATGTACAAACTGTACATCAATACATCTATGTACATCAGGAAGACCATTCCATGTTTAAATTTGACTATGAAGAGTGAAAAGATTAATAAGCAATTCTTAAGATTAAACAGGACTAACTGACAAATATGTAATTAATTAATGCTTGAGTGTCTAAAATTATCTACATATCCACATGTGTCTCTTATATGATACAAAATCTTACAAAACAAAAGAACTCAAGAATGATCTCTCAGCTTACGCCTTAATGACACCCAGCTTACCCTTGTGCAAAGATGGGAGTATTCTTTATTCTATATAATATAATAAAGAATACTCCCATCTTTCCATGCATTTAGAGACGTAAAGCAACCATGACACAATTGATGTAGTGGCTTGTTGAGTTATATGAGGTACAGGCTGTATGAGTAATTTCAGCTGAATAAAATTTGGTTTTGTCAAGATTTTAATGTCTGAATCTTTTGTGTGTAGTATATACTTCAGCAATTATGTAAACTGGCAAATTAATATTCACAGGACTGTGGAATAAATTGTATTTTGTTACAATGGGTTGTAAATATTGGTTTAAACTGCATTTCTTACATTATCTTACAATCCATGAATCTTCTAGGGTGTTTAACATCTACATTAAATGATTCCTGATGGTCTGAGAATTAAGAAAAACTGACAGTTTGGTTTACTGACACCCTGTACTGTTACTGTACATGACTGCCCAGGCCATGGGCAGTCATGGCCTGGTGGTAGGGAACTGGTCTTGTGACCGGAGGGTCGTGGGTTCGATTCCCAGACCTGAGGCCATGCCTGAGGTGCCCTTGAGCAAGGCACCTAACCCCAACTGCTCCCTGGGCGCCGGGCTAGGGCTGCCCACCGCTCTGGGCACATGTGATCCACAGCCCCCTAGTAATCACTAGTGTGTGTGTGTGTTCTAACTGCACAGATGGGTTAAAAGTGGAGGACAAATTTCGATTGCGGTGTAAAAATCACAATTGACAAAATATGGCACATTCACATTTGCATATTTACTGCAATCTCAGAGATAATGTTAGAAATATGAGAGGACGTGTTTAATTTTCACAATTAAACATAATACCACATGTGCAGCTGATGATGTTTACCATTGAAGGCAGAAAGAAAGATTCCTGTTGTCCTTTAGACACCTCGAACATTTGACTGCAGGAATAACAGTGTGAAGAAGTGAAATATGATATCATAGCCTGAAAGTCCATGCTTGGATTTGTGATCTTTTTTGTCAAACTCATGGAAGAGACAGGATAAAAAGGAATGCTCTTTAGTATGCAGGGAGAGTGCTCCACTCAGGGGGAAACACATTTATCCTGCAGAGTTCATTGGGGCTACAGGGAACAGTTTTGTTTGTGGTTAGTCAAAAGTCTCTTATCATCTTCATTCACCTGTTACTACGAGTGGCATCTTATGAAGAAGAGGGCTTCGTAATTACAATACATCTAATTAAAACAGAGAAAACGGCGATCCGCTGGGAAGGAAGTGCAGCCATGCTCGCACATGCTCAGAGATGATCGGTCAAGGGCAGCTGAAGGAAGACAGCTGTCAAAATACCGACAGAGGACATTTACCAGAGACGCATGCTGCCTTGTGTGAACCGGAACAGTTTTACATGAAGGGACAGAACACAGTGCCTCCAAACTGCTGTGCAGCACTGCCTGTAAATGAGCTAATACTAGTTACTAAACGGGTAAAGGTTTATTGGTGACATTTGTAAATAAGCCTCTTTTTATTATGTGTCTTCGTTTAGAATTATCAACCAAACATGCTCATTATAGAGGCTATTTGCTGGACATTAGAAGCTTGTTGTAGCCTGCTGGTTTTGACATTTTGGATTTAAAAACCTTAGCTGAACACTTCAGTTTTGAGCTCTTCACAGCAGTGGAGCTACTGATAAAATATAATGTGCAGAAAGGACACAAAGGTTCAGGTGGTGGAAGTAGTTACATTCAAGGCAAAATTTTCACCTTTTAATGCATTATTCACCTCTTTCTATTGGGTTAAAATTGCTTTCGGATTGGGTTCAATCAGTTATCTTTTCTGATTGAAATGTTTAAATTAAGGGTTTATTTTTAGCACCAATCATGTTATTAATATGATTATTTCAAGAATGATTAGACTGTGTATAAATGCACACCAACTGAGACTGAACAGGTGAAGCTTGGATTCATTAATTTTCCCAGGAAATGAGTGTAAAATTGACATGTCAGCCCAATACAGTAAAGGAAGTAACAGTAATAGAGCTGCACAGACTCTAAATTCAACACCCTACCCTGGAACACAGCAGTAGATCACACCCAGAAGAGGTGACAGAAACCAACCCAACACCTAACATACACAGCTCAACACAGACGATGACCAGTGTAGGTTACAGAATAGATTGATATATAACTAATATGATAGCAAATGCAGGATAAGGTATTGTAAAAATGGAGAATGTACCATTAGTATTTATAGAAATTAGCATGTATAGAAAGTGACACAAAGTCTTAAGTGGCGCCCCCTAGTGGGAGAGCAAGAGAGATCTCCATTGCTTGATGCTGGACTTTCACTGATTAGCCGTTATTCAGATCAATTTTAAAGTCTTCACTTTATACCCCTCTTTATACCCCTGGAAGAGTTTAAGGTGAAGGTGGAGTAAAGCCCCCCCAGTCCCCCTACCTTCCAGAATTATTGGCTGATCTTGGTTCAATCTTACACATATTTTACATATATATTTGTATATATCTTTAATGTATAATGTAATGCGGTCTGGGTTCGATTCTCGGTCTGGGCTGCTCTGTGTGGAGTTTGCATGTTCTCCCTGTGCCTGCGTGGGTTTCGTTTCCTCCCACTGTCCAAAGACATGCGTGTTGGGTTGATTGATCATGCTACATTGCCCGTAGGTGTGAGTGCGTGCGTGTGTGTTGGCCATGCGGTGGACTGGCGACCTGCCCATGGTGTACCCTGCCTTCGCCCGGAGATGTTGGGATTGGCTCCAGCCCCCCCGTGACCCCGACTAGCGGGATTAAGCGGTTCAGATAATGGATGGATGGATATATAGTTGTATATAGTGAATACTAAGTCATCAATGTGTTGAACATATGGACACAGCTCTGTTATCTCTTTATTGGACAAGCTTGATAGCACTCTGTTTTGTTTGTGGTTCGTCTGAGTTGACTTCCGATTCTCTGAAGTGACAAGAGTGTCCGACTTGTGGCTTTGCTGTTAGATTAAATGGTTGGTTTGTTTTATAACCAATAATTAACCTGATCAAATACTTTGGTCAAATACTTGGTCTGTAAATGGAAACTATAATTGTTCCAACTGGCACATCCCTCTCCTCTCTCTCTCTCTCTCTCTCTCGCTCTCTCTCAGTCTCTCTCTCAAAAAAGTGATATAGTAAAAATGTCAGTATAGTATACAAGGTTTCCAGAGAAACATAATGTTTCTAAAATTACATTTGCAATGTCCTATATTATACATGCAATGTGCGTCTATGCGTGCGTGTGTGTGTGTGTGTGTGTGTGTGTGTGTGTGTGTGTGTGTGTGTGTGTGTGTGTGTGTGTGTGTGTTTGTGTGTGTGTGTGTGTGTGTGTGTGTGCGTGTGTGTGTGTGTGAGTCATTGTCCTTGGCTATAATACAGCTAGGTAAAGCAATCTTCAGATTCAATGACTCATAAAAGATGGCAAGTCATACCATTATAGATCTATGAACACATTTACCAGCTGGAAACAGACATTCTGGGTGGAAGGCACCATATGGTTTGCTATAAATGTAAACAAGTATTAATTTGGGAAAATGATGAAAGATGATTCAACAGTTCATTTGTCTTTTTTATTTCTTGTATCAGGATGTTGTACTATAGCCTGAGATACAAACAGTTTTCCAACCTCATTATTATGCAAACATCATCAGCTGTTTAGGCATTTTCATCTTCCTCTTCCTTCAGGTGACAGTTCATCATGGTGGGAAACAGAATTACAGGAAATAATTGGAGATAAGTTAATAATTCAAGAGCAACGAGATGACAAATGTGTTTCTAAACATACTGATAGCAAGCATATATTCAAAAGAACAGAAATATTTTCTAAATGCATTTAAATTAGTTATTGAAATGATATTATTAATGACAATATTTTAATTAATAACTCAGGAAAAACAACATAACACACCAATATCCTCTCTAACCTCCAGGTTAATCAATGTGTTGAATCATGAGATTGATTCAACAGGGAGTCATCAATCTCTTATAACTGCAGGAGTGTCTGTATCTGTGTCTGTATCTGTGTGTGTGTGTGTGTGTGTGTGTGTGTGTGTGTGTGTGTGTGTGTGTGTGTGTGTGTGTGTGTGTGTGTGTGTGAGTGCATTTGAGAATTCACTAACGTTCTCAGCCACAGGGTTTGCTTTCAAATGTTTTGCTCATTCAAGCATTTGTGGTTACTAAACCCACATCAAAGCAGCTCGTGCTCTGCTACATGTGCTGCATTTTTTGTTTTTGTTTTGGTAATTTGCACTGTAAACATGCAATATTATTTTTCATAAATTCCCGCAGCTGTATGTATACTTTATCCCCCAGCACAGCTGTAAACTACTCAGAAAAAAAAAACAAAAAGAAAAATACACAAAAGAAATATTTTCAACACTGAATATTTTGTACCCACATGCTACCAAATGTTTTGTGTCTGTTTACAGAATTATAAGTATCTTCCCAGGACACATAAAATATTGAACAAGGCTCTTGCCGCTGGCTGTGTATTGCAGCTACAGTCCTACCTACAAATCAAGAGACCCAACTTAGGACCCAGATGTGAATAATGAAGACATACGTGTTCCAACGTGTTTCTGTGTTTCTTCAGAAAGTGCTTTGCTTGAGCTTTTCAATTTGTGTACATCTTTGGATCATGGATTTCTGTAATTTCTAGAAAACTACATCAATATTGTCCAAATATAAGATATAATATCAAAGGCAACTTTAATCACAAGCTTTTAGTTATGCTTTATTCGTTCCCAATGTGTTTCTGTGTATTCAGGGTGCTGTCTCCATGATTGAATTACAGTGCTTTCCAGAGCACTAGGTCTTTTAGGAAAGCCCTCTATCTGTTGGCTGTTGGTGACTGCTTTGAAATGATATACATACAGGGAGTAACAGAGTGTGCATATCTGATGCAGCCTGGTGCCAGACATGCTGAGATGGAAAATGTGTAGCTCATTTGCATATCACAGTTGAAGAAGACAGCTGAGCTGAAACTACTGGGGTTTAATCACCACAGTTACAGAATTAATCTACTGATATTTTATACATGGTTAGTATCAGAGGAATACTGCAGCGGTTCCTTTAATGTGTACGTGAAGAGGATCTTTGTGTCAAAGTCATTGGTTGATTTTTTTTCCTGAGAAACGAGTCCTTAGAGTTTTACAGCTCCTGTTGTGTTTGAGTTTTCCTCTCTGTGAGGAGCTGATGCTGTGGTCCCGCCTGCTGGCCAGAGTGAAGGTGAAAGGACTTGGTCCTCACAGGCTCGTCCACGAATGCAGCACAAGCTGCTCTTAATGTCGGGGGTGACATGAGGTGCCTGTTGTTTCAAACCCAAAAAAAACCCCAGAAGAACCCAGACGTGGTTCTGTGTATGTGTCTGGTCAGGATACAGTTCAGTTCAGTTCAGGATACAGTTCCAACAGCCATGCTCCCTCTCAGGATCTCATGATGGGAAGTATGTCACAGCCCAGACCAGAAGGAACCAGTGGCAGTTAATCTTGTAACAAATCACACAGCCTCACGCCATTTTTTACATATCTTGCCAATAGTTTAGGAAGGCACTGGATAAATTCAGAGCACCTATACCCTTCCAAGGTGTGCTGGAGTTTAAACAGAAGCCTACCATAATAAACCGGTCATGTCCGAGGTTACATCTTTTTATGTATGTCATAACAAATCCAACAAAAATTATGAAGGTACCTGCTGCCAAATCTTTCTTTGCTTTCAGAATGTGTTGTTTTGTTTGATGCTTTGCAGCAAGATGAAAAGATGGTAGAAACCTTTTTGCTTCTTTGAGGCACCCTTAGCTGTAAGTGACAGACTAGGCAAGAAATGATGGAGCCCAAGTATTTTATTCTATGTCCAGATGGCTGAAATTGTTGAGGTTATCAGCTGTACTGGAGCCATAATGGGGTCATCACGGCTTTCCCCTCTTCTCTCTGGCTACTACAGTATCTGCCCACTGATACATCCTATGTGCTGCGCTACTGCAGTTCCTGCAGGCCTATAATAGGATGTGGTAGTGGTGGTGATTGCGGGGGTGGGGTGAAGGGTCCTTTTCACACTTTCTCACTTACTGCGTCAGAATCCCGCACTGAATATTCACAAGTATGAGGCTATATCTTATTGATGTTTGACAAGTAAATGCAACTGTATTTTGCTTCGCAGAATATGAATGTATAGCAGACAGTTGCAGGTAAATCCTGTAACCAGACCCTTTATAGAAGAGGTAAGATGTGGTTCTAGCTCTGCTCCAGTGATGTAATCAAAAATGCACTTAACTGCAAAATCATTCTGGATTTATTCCTGTTGAGTGGCATGTGCTGACTGCAAGTGTTGTGCTGCCATCTGAAAGGCCCTGTCTGGTGCTAAACCCCTCCCCAGCTGTCTATTGAGCCTGAGGAATGAGAGACTCAGGTATTCAAAGTGCATATAGCATCTGCCACATGGTCCCTGCTGTTCTTGGTATAATAACTCTTGGGGTGTAAACAAATCATTTCAACAGCAAATATATGGTGATAATGGCACATTTAACACTTTCAACACCAAAGAACAACAAACCTATTTATTCTATATGTTGTCCTATGATACAGTGTCCTGGTAAAGGCAGTTTGCAAAGGCAAATGTAGTTTGAATTTTGTAATTCAAAAAATACCAATTACAACATCTGTGTTGATTATAAAGATTTGTATTGACATTTTCCATGTCTGGTTTGCATTCACTATATTTACCAAAATATTATAAGCAAATTCAAAACTGGTGGGTACATCTGTCTGTCTGTGTGTCTGTCTGTCATGACGTACTTGGACCCCAGAGAGCCACTCATTCAAACATACATGCGCACTAAAACGCAGGCACACACGCACACACGCACACACGCCACCACACCTGCCTCGCCCCAATCACCTGATTATCCTGTGTACCTATCCCTGGCTTCATGGACGTAATTTTGTAATAAAAAGTGGGGGGGATATGGATTCGTCGCTATTTAAATATTTGGTTTTAACCGTAAAAACGGGGGGGGGGGGGGGGGGGGGGGGGGGGGGGGGGGGGGACAACACCGACTTTTGAAAAAGTATTGGCACGACCAATATATAGAGGGGAAAGCCAGGCACGGATGTAATTTGGGGGGGGGGGACATGTCCCCCCACATGAACCCCCCCCCCCCCAAATTACGTCCGTGCCTGGCTTTCCCCTCTATATATGCCCACTGGTTCTCTGTACCAGTGCTGCCCATTGCTCCTTGCTATGCGCATGAGAATCGCTATGATGCTATGAGACTTACCACGGCTTCAGACCTAACACTGGTTCAGACTTTTCACAGAGTCAGATTAGCCACTGCTTCAGACTTACTACTGCTTCAGACTTACCATTGTGTCAGAATTACCACTGCGTAACACTGTGTGAGACTTACCAGATTTACCACTGCTTCAGACTTATCTTGTGCCAGATTTATCATGCTTCAGACTTCAATGCTGCTTCAATGCTACAAGAATTACTTCTATTTCACCTTTTTTTCCCTTTGCACTCACTGTTGTGTTGTGTTGCTATGGTGAATAAAGCTGTACGTGCCCCTCACTGCCTCCTTGCCGCCATTACAGAAACCTACATTTCTGACACACAATTCTAAACAAAAGGCACTGGGTTGAGTGTACTGTAGGCTTAAAGAAAACAGAATCATTTGCGTTTGCGTTTAATCGTGAACATCAGCTAGTGAAAAAAACTATTGTGATGACAAAAATGGCACGACCAATATTCCAAACACCTGTTCACAATTTGTAAGTGTTGTTGATATTCTATGATGTCTCAAAATAAAGATGAAGCAAGAGACAGCCACTCAAATGTGGACTGTAATTTTGACCTGAACCTGCATTTTTATACCAGACAGACTCCTTGAAGACTGTGTAGAACCTCACAAGGTTATCTTTTGATATTCTCCTTCATAACCCTCAAGTCCCTCACAATGTACTGATCAAATGTTTAAAAGTACATGATTTTGATATGATTTATGTTACATTTAAAGCTATATATATACTCTATGCTGTATGTATATATGTTTTGCTGTTGCGCTGGGGGATGACAAAAACCAACTGACCACTAATGCAAAATGATTCAAAAATTAAGCTTTGCATTTTCAACAACAATAACCCTGTATTGATTAAGATGATTTGTGATAACAAGCAGTTTATGTGAAAATTAATCCAGTCTTCAACTGAAGTCCAAAGCAATGTTGATGTAAAAAAAAAGTTCATTTTAGTCCAACCAATTTGTTTTGTGTCAAGGAAAGAAGATGAAAATGTTCACTTTAAATAACACGTCTTGTAGATAAACGTTTGTCTAAAAAAGGAATGGTAATGTCTCAGCAAGAGCATGAGCACTGCTTAAAATCTAAGCAAACAATCCGCCCATAAATTCTCCTGGCGTACAAGTCTTTTCTAATGGATAGTTGGTGGGAAGAAAATATTCCTGCCTTTTATCTTGAAAACTGTAACAAGTTCTTTTTATTTAATGGATGAACATGGTAGGAAACGTGTCTCTAGAAAAATGACTATGGAGTAAAATGTAGAAAGCACAATGTTCTATGATTTTCAGTATTTTAATTGCCAACATTTAAATGTCCATCAGTGACACCTTCATTAAAACACTTTATTACTGTGCTATGTCTAGACATAGAAGTAGATGACTAGATGTAGAATACCTGGTCTTGTATGTCTACTTAGAGTTGAACCATTTATTTTATGCTTACTGCTGTTTTTCTCTTTTTAAAGTAAAAATGCCAACAAGCACCCCAAAACATCTTGCTTTATACATCACAATAGAATTTTTTATTAACAGGCGGTGCACATGAAATTTAAATTCCTCAATAAATGACACAGCATTTCTACAAAACTGTCCCCTTCTGAAACCTGCTATATTGGTTCTCATAAAATCTTGGTTCTGCTTGTGTTCCAGCTGCCACACACATCACATCACACTTGTCCTGGTCAATAAAATACAGCAAGGACAAGCTTTTCACAGGCAGTTATTCTACACACCCAAACGGCCAAAGCCACATCACGCAGAGATTCAGAACCGGTCTGCTTCTGGTGTGCCGAGTCAGTGAAATCAACAGAGCATAAGCCCACAATTTGACTTTCCGAAGCTGATTACACATTTCTGCAGCACATGGACCCCAGCAGCTGGTACGTGGAGAGGGTGGATAAAACATGACCTCCGTGACACACAACCCTCCAGATAATGAACCAAACGCTGCAGAACAGCTCTCTGGAACTCGGTCCTATTCCTCCGAGAGACACTGCTGAAGTGTGCGCTAATGCCGAGTGGCTCAACAAAAATTGGAGCAGGGATCGCAGATTAAGCTTGTATTTATTTGTGGCCATTTCACTGTCCATTAGCAGAGAACATTCTGTCCGGTCGCGTCGGCTCGCTGCCAATCACAAATTTGCTGCAGGTAAGACATAATGGCTTCGGTCCATCCTGAGTGAAACAGGTCCTATTCGGATTCATTTTCCTGTATTTTATCAGTTTATCTCATAAACAGATTGGGAATTAGCATCATGTTTCATTTTTATATCAACTATTTATAACCTGGCTTTTTGAAAATCATCTATTTTACATATTTTGCTACCAATACCATTGATGCAACTGGACCGTTTTCACCATGGTACTTCTTGGGATCTTAGGTCTGCTAAGGCGTGGAGTTCAAATATACCGTAACTCTTCTATCCATTTGAATAGACTGGCATATTACATATCCATGAAACCAATCTTCCTTGTCACACGAGAATGGACATAACACTGGTTTTTTTCAAGTTTTACATGAAAACATACGAACTGTCTATTAATTGCAGTTTCATGTTTCTACCATATCGTAATACTAATGCTGTTTCGAAATGCACTGCAAAATTTGTTTTTTTATGGACATTTTAACAAATCGTGCCTAATTGAGATGATTAAAATGTATGTGATTTACCAGAGTAGATCTTGCAGGATGGTCTTGTCACCATGGAAACAGCCGACTCTTCTGCTACTAAAGACATCAGAGCAATGCTGTTCCTGTCCACGGCCCTATTGGCATTTGTTACGCAATACCTCTCCACCTCCCAGAACAGTGAGAGTGGCTTTGATTGCACCATGCCAACATAATCTCATTCTTCATAAAGACTTTACAGTGTAAGTAATATTTCACATAGCATTGACACCACTGCAGTGTAACAGCAATGCAGCATGCAGTTTCAGGATTGTACACTATTATTTACAATTACTGCAAATAATTCTATATTATTCACTAACTATTTGAGTGAAATACACTCATGTGAAGCCCTGAGTGAAAAGATCATACAAACATCAAAATGTCTGGACAGCTAAGCTGCACTTCAGGATCACTGCGGTGTGATATGAGGAGAGTCAGAAGGCAGTTAGGACATTTTGTAGTATCACACGCTGAGCCCACTGTGTCGTGCCTGGTGAGCAGCGGCATGTTCACTTCCTCAGAAGTCTACATAATATAGAGCAGAGATCTTACAGCCATTCTGAAGACCTAACTAGGGGATTGTTTACATGGGCCACATGCCAAATTAGTGTTCCTTTAGTGTTCCTTTAGATGGGCCATATGCCAATTTAGTGTTCCTTGGAGATTCTGTTAATTCTGTGTGTTGTGCCAGACTCTATGTTGCATAATTGCACTATGTGTGAAAAGACAAGACTGAATTGTTGTCCTTATTTCAATTTTCTGCTGTTTTAACTGAAAAGTCTTTGTCTCAAAATGATCTTCTCAAATGCAATGAAACAAGAAAAACACTTCAGATATACTTAATCTTGTGTTATTTGATTTTGTTTCACATAAATGTGTTCCCCCCCTTGTTTACAATGGAGCAGATATCTACTGACAAACCATTGTTGATCTTAATGGGTGCAAAGCAAGTGACACATTAAAGAAGCAAGAAGAATAATCCTATTTTGTCTGAACACAGGTTGCCTGTTATTTGAAAAAGAATTGTTATGGCTTTCACTGAAAGCAGGTGCTATCAGTTGTGACCATGTAGTTGTGTGTTTTTGTTCTATTTTCACTCAGAGATTTCAAACGCATTCGGCATATGAAGAGGATGACATTTTGTAAGAAGGGCATGTAAAATGTAAAATATGGCAAACAACTTTTGATGATTTGGGGCCATTGTGACAATTGGTTTAATTATTTCACAGAAGTAATGGTCTGTACCGGCCAAAACTCTGGTTGTCTCTGGCAGGAAGACATCATCTTGGCTAAGGAAGGATAACAGTTATTCAAAAGTACTTGAAAATTAATAAAATGGTTGGCTGCAAATCAATTAATCATTTTGCTATAGCCTTAGGTGTTCTGACCTCACCCTGTTAAGAATATTGGGTAAAACAAAGATGAATCAGTTAAAGATAGAGAACTTTCTTACCTGTAATGAATGCATTATTCTTTTTAGACATTTTTTCAAGAGACATCAACAATTCCAATATTTATTGCACTTTTAAAAAGATCTTAGGTCAACTTAGGCTTAGGCTTAATATTTATTCTCTATTTTAAGTTGTATAGATTGTTTTACTGTAACTTGAAATTCCCTTGGGGGGCATAAGACATTTGTTTGTACCATTGTTGTGTTGTGCTCTGAGAGAGAGAGAGAGAGAGAGAGAGAGAGAGAGAGAGAGAGAGAGAGAGAGAGACAGACAGACAGACAGAGGGAGACATACAGAGACAGACAGACAGACAGACAGACAGACAGACACACACACAGACACAGAGAGAGAGACAGAGACAGAGACAGAGGGAAAGCAGTACACCAATTCCAGTGCAGTACACAAGGTCACAAGGTTTCCAGTGAAGCAGGGGTTCTACATCAACTGTGCAAGCAATGTACTGTGTGTGTGTGTGTGTGTGTGTGTATGTGTGTGTGTGTGTGTGTGTGTGTTACTATACATGTTTTATGTTAGTTTATGCAATCCTGACACAATTTGACAATACACCACATCATATAAAGTATTTGCAATGTGTTTAATTACAGTGCAATATAAATATAACACGATTAAGGGTCAGCTTTATTTGTCATTTCTAAATATGAAACCACAAACATAAAACCAACCTAAACTTTCTGGGAGTTTTTTGTTTTAAGAATAGTAAGTTACAGAACATGAACACTGTTTACAGAATCGTTTGTGTTGCAACCTATAAATGACTTTACCCAAGGACCATAATTCAGAAAATAATTCAATACATTTAACATTTCCAAATACAATAACATCACCGAGACTTGCATCATCGTGATTGTAATCAATCACTATTGGATTAATTGTAGGGGCTGCGTTGCTTATACCTGATACCAGACACTGATAATAGAATAAGCAGTTTCATTTTAACTTAAATATCTTTAGATTCAGAATCAGATTCAGAATCATTGCTGTATGTGCATACATATTAATGATAACTCTGGTGTTTCGTTATATTTCATTTTGGAAAGCTAAAGTAAGGCGATTCTACTCTCTTTGCAGTGAAACGAGGCATGCGAGGATCCATAAATGCCTTGACACGTAAACGTGAAGCAGCCTCTCTCATATATTTCGATATTATCCTCACGGAAAAGCCTGTTTCAATTATTAAAAGAGCATGTAATATCTGGAACATCTTGAAACAAAATAATGGCCTGTACGAGATGTTTTTATCAACCGAGTAGTCAACTGCATTTTAAAGCTTGAGTCGCGGGTCACGTGCTCTCGTATGTGACGTCATTATTCTGGATATAACGAGAGCACGCGTTTTGGGAGAAGCCCTATCCATTTGCATGTTGTACGCTGCTGAGGGGATTGGCAATATAAGTGATTGACACAATAGCGAAGTGTACAACCTGATATGCACTCGCGGCTCTGGGTTATATAAATAAACTACGAGGACGCGTGCATTGAAAGCGTTGAAGTCGGACAGGTACCGATAAGAGAAAGTGACTGATAAACTAGTGGTCGCTCACAGGGCTTTTGGAGTCCACGTTCTACCCAGTAACCATGGAAAGCGGTGGTAACACATCGGATTATCTTTATCAGTTTTCAAATCTGGCGATGTCAAATAGCAGCGTGTTTTGCCAAAACTTCAGCAACGTGACTCTTTTGGACACTAACAACACGAGATGTGTCAGAACAGATGATCTGAACAAAGGCTCAACTCCCATGATCATTGCCATCATCATCACTGCTCTTTACTCAATTGTTTGTGTGGTGGGACTGGTCGGCAACGTCCTCGTCATGTATGTCATCATAAGGTAAGACATGTTAGACGTTAAATTCCTTTGCCTTTTGCGGGTCATCTCCCGCACGATTATTCCCAGAGGATTCTTTTGGGATGGTCGTCTTGCTGAAAAGAAAGGGGAAAAAGCAGAAACAACGACAATGACCAGTTGCTTAAGAATAAAATACTTTTTCCATATAATAAACGGAATACCTGTTGAATAGATAGGATAGCTGCTTACAGAATGATCGAGATTTAGGTACAGGCAATCGGAAGCTTTACGTGACGTTCTGCAATTAATTAGCTGCTACCAGAAACGTGCGTAAAAATGTCGCGTGATGATGTTTGGCAATAATTTAATTTTGCTTGTCTTGGAGAAAGAACCCGTTTTATCAGAGTAGACACGAGGCAAATCGGTGGCATAAATTTATCTATTTCGTGAGATCTCCAATTTATTGCTTTGCAAGAGTTCATGTGTGGTATGTTTGTGTGTGTGTGTGTGTGTGTGTGTGTGTGTGTGTGTGTGTGTGTGTGTGTGTGTGTGTGTATGAGAGAGAGAAGAGAGAGAGATAAAGACCACGAGTCAGTGCCAAGAAAGCTTTAAATTACATTATTACAGATCACAACATTAAATATTAAGGTAAATATAGGCTTTATGGAAGTATGATTAGATTTTGTGAATGTGTGTTGATGCAACATTTGATGTGTTGGAATAGTTACAAATGCAACTAACTGAATACTTTGTGAAATTAAAACAAAATGTAAATGTGCATGAAATAATACAAGTCAATTTCTGAAATTTATTTAGACTTAATCATACTAATTGTTACAGCTGACACAGAATTATGTAAATATGTCAATGTCCTATTCATTACGAGCCGGCCCATGAAACCACAAGCTAGGTACGCATTCACAAAAGAGACACTGTGAAACTTACAGCCTGGAGCTTAGTTGTTTAAAGCATGCAGTTATAGCACTGCTAGTTTCACTTCAGAGCTTCTGAGGTGCTGTTTAAGTCCTTAGGATGAAGTGCCTGTCCATGTGAACACATGCGAGTCCAGTGTAAATATAGTAAAGTGTCCTCAGTGTGCTTTTTGTCTAAAATAAAATGTTGACATATCTTAAGACATAGACTGATGCTAAAATTCTTTACCAGAGAAAAGCCTAAGTCATACAAGCCTATATAAAGTGGAGCTGTACAATCTAGTACACACTGACAGAGCCATTGCCTGCTTTGTTCGCTGAATCATCTCCCCAAATGGCTCTGCTCAGATCTTATCAATGCCTTTGAAATAGAAAAGCCAGGAAAACAATATCTTTCCTAGAAAATCAGAGACACTAACATGAGGATTTAATTACTCACATTGGTGCACACAGAAAGCTTAACTGAAAACTGCACAAACAGTTTAAAACATTCAAAGTCACTCATGGAAAACTTTTATGTTTAATCTTATCTCCTTCCTAATAAAATGAGGAATTCTTTGTATAGTTGCTGATTAATATACAACATTTAGGTGATAATTTGGCACATGCCATTGCACAAATCACTCCATTTATAAGATGCCTCTTTGAACAGCCAGCTTTAGGAGATTTCATAGTTACAGTGGTATAGAATTGAGGTAAGGATGCAGACTTCTTTTTTTTTATTCGATCACTGACACATATCATGGACAGACATCTTGACCTTCTACTATCTTATTTTTCCATATAGCTTGGAATTTATTGGTGTTTATACGATTACAGTCCATCCAAGTCCTTGAGGCAGCACCATTATATCTCCTTCATGATGCTTCACAGCTTGGATAAGCGTTTGACATTTGGTGACCTCAGGTGTTTTATATGCATTATCTCCAAATACAGTGCTGTGTAGATTTACCAAACAGTCCAACTTTTGCTACTCTCCAGAGAGCATATCATCATGGAGCTTTCAAGTTGATGTATTTCCAGCCAGATTACCAGGCCCACCCTGGAGCAAATCTGGATTCCAACAGATCTCGGAGTCCAACACCTGAACCAGGCCAATAAGAACCTGTTACACCTCGCAGCAAGATAAGAGCAAATGGTGGAACTGTCTGGTAAGCCTTGAAGTCAAGGTTGAACTGATCCAGATAGTCACCTTGAGATTTGGCAAATTTGTGCTGGAGAGCAATGGTGTCCTCCAATGTAACCTGTCCCTAAAAGCCACTCTCATTCTCTCTTTTAGTTCCTGGTCATGAACAGAAATGTTAATCAGGAATGCCTATGGACCCTAGGCTGTCACCCAGGGGATCTCTGTTTCTTGTTTGTGGTTGCGACGGCATGCTTGTGCATTGATCTTAGTAGGACACTGTCTTCAATGCAGAGCAGCAATAGTGCTGAATTTGGTCTAGCTGCCTGACATCAGTTTTTAGAAATCCTTTTCTAACACTTTAATGAGGCAGTCATGGCCTGGTGGTAGAAGAATCAGAATCGCCTTTATTGTCATTATAATTTACATTACAATGAAATTTGATAAGGGAGGGTAGGGAACTGGTCTTGTGACCGGAGGGTCATGGGTTCGATTCCCAGACCTGAGGCCATGGGGCCAGACCTGGGGTTTGAGCAAGGCACCTAACCCCAACTGCTCCCCGGGCGCTGGGCTAGGGCTGCCCACCGCTATGGGCACGTGTGATCCACAGCCCCCTAGTAATCACTAGTGTGTGTGTGTGTGTGTGTGTTCTAACAGCACAGATGGGTAAAAAGCGGAGGACAAATTTTGATTGCGGTGAAAAAAAAAATCACAATTGACAAAATATGGCATATTTACTTTATTTACTTTACTTAATGGATTCAAAAACTTTTGTGCTCTAAACTTTCTAAGGTTCACTCAATTCCCTTTTGATCAAGCCATAATGCATCACGCTGAAATAGTACAATCAGAATTCTGTTATCAAGAGCCGATAGAATTGTGTTCTTTAATATACTAGGGCAGCTCAAGCTGAATTGCTATTTAAACTGAACAGCTGAACACTGTGACCTGAATCCATATCTATAATAAAAGTGCAAGAATATGTCAGTTGTTTGTTTAAAAAAACTGCCTTTCTTTATTATTATGACTTAGAGAAGAGGTGGTCATATAGAAATTTGTTTCAAAGTGGAAACTGCAACTAGATTCTGTGCTTGTAGCAACATGAGATCTGAAGAACCAATTCATCAGGAATGTGCCTCATTATGTACAGTGGGTAAGTGACCTGTAACTACAACTTCCCTATGATTAATTATTTGATTGCAGGTTTGTGCTGGTTTATTGGGCTGCATTGCTTACCATTAACATAGCCACACCTCATAGCTCACACCTCACACCAAGTTAACCAGGACAGATACTATGTGGCCATATAAAGACATCCTCCTGTCTTAGTGTCATGTTGCCTCAATTCCTAAGCACCTTCCACAATTTATGGAAGATAAAAATACAAAAAACAAAACAACAACAATGCACTGGTATACTCAAGTTTCCTGTCCTGTCCTGGTTGTACTGGGTAAAATCCAAAAATTGGTTCTATATAACTGAACAAATATATGCACGCTTGCAGCAGTAATATGGTTCTTTGCTTTTTACTCATAATAAAATATTTAAACAGTAATTAAATTCAGTTCAATGCTTTGTAAATCAAACATTTCAGCACAAAGCTTCAGAAAATCCCAATAATATTGTAATGGTGCTCTTAGCGGTAGATAATTGCATTTAGATCCTCACGGTTTTTAACCCCCATAAAATAACATCTAGTGTTCAGGAGACCTTACAAACCTCAGGGCATGGAAAACAGTGTCCCTGCGCAATCATGTGGAAAATCATTTTTTTTAACGTGCAGAGACGGAAAGCGGAGAGAATTCTAATAGTGTCTGAGGGTTTTGTTGTCATGGAGAAGCCCAGGAAGAGTTTGCGTCCAACATCCCCACCAGTGGCAGAAACCATAGCCAGACACACCCACCCGAAGCATAACGCATGGGAAACATGGAGAAATTAAGAGAGTGCTGAGCTATGAAACATAACCAAATCTCTGAGAGAAATACCCAAGTACCCGCAAACAAAGTATTTATCTCGTTTGCGACTATTTTCGTTTGAGATGTATTTTCAGTGGATAAAGCCAGAGTATAAAATGCAGAAAACTACTGCGTAACATGAACGTCTGATTTCATGTTTACGTCCGCAAAACCTAGAACGTTTGTAGCGGAGCTCCAACGGGTGGCGGGGCTGCCGTGCACGTATGGTCAGTTGTGCAGAGCAGCCTTCAGAGAGCACACTAGAAACTAGAATGTAAGGTTTTGACTTTTCATGAATACGTTACATACTAATTCTGGTAATGCTGGACATTTTACTATGTAAAAGAGGTGCAACCATCTGCGAGCGTGACGTTTGCTCCACTCTGGGCTAAACGATAGAATCATACAGGCTATATGAAGACGTCTGGCACGTCAACCAACGCACTTGAAGCAATTGTGGCGGGATATTTACTGTATTTTCTGTAGTCGGATTACATATATATACATATATATTATATATATATATATATACGTGTGTGTGTGTGCGTAGCCTATAGCGCTTTTGACGTTAGTATCCAGGATTTTGTCGATTACATACGCTTTCTCGCGTATACTCAAAATTCAAGCTCCACTTCTGTTTTTTTTATTATTAGCTTTCATACTTCAAAGATCAAAATGAGATGCGTAAACTCAATATCATAATTTCCCCCATGATTAAGCAGAATTAGGGCTGGTTTGTTTGTATTAGCTAATATCTTATCATGGTTAATATACCAACGTCAACAACCTAAATTAGGCTATTTCAATTATGCTTTCATTTCTGCAACTAAGTGCAGGTATTGCTTACGCTAATTATACTATTATAGTTACAATTTGGTACATTATAATTTAGAACAGGCCCATTTCAACGCTTGCGTGTGATACTTCTTTGTCTCAGCAGTGTGCTAAAATCAGATAGTACGTCATACGTGAATGAATCATGACGTAAAGATCTTCCCAGGTGGAGATCTTCAAAAAAACATTAGACAAAATGTTTTCTGTGCAATGTACGCAAATTATACGTCTATGTTTTACCTTATTTGGTTATTGATTCCTTTTTCTCTCAGGTTTGAATAATGAAAGGCTTACACGTATATTACACATCCTGCTTACCTTAATCGGATATTAGTGCAAATAGTTACGAGTCCTTACAGCCTTGTGTCTATTTCGTTCTTGAGCAGTATCGCAATCAACATTTTCAATACGTGTCAATATTAGATCTTCTTTGCTACCGCTTAATGTAATAACTGCTTTCCAAATACATTATTTCATCACCTGCTGTACTATACTATATTCAGCAGAACTTCTATTTGATCCTAACAGCAAACTGTTAAAACACATGTAGTTCTTAGGTGTTCTATTTGTTAAATTATAAAAATAATCACATCTTGTTTTGCGGAACATGAAGTAGGCTATGTGGCTCTTGTGTACTTCGTGAGGCATGGTCTTGCCAGAACACACTTGGCACCAGCAAGTAATGAGAAGCAGGTACTGGCCGGTCATGGAGCTATGCTTAAGATTATGCTTCAGACTTTGAACATCCACGGTGCAGGCTATGCCTGTGGTGCAAATTTAACACGGTTTGCTAATACAGCCATTAATATTATCCACCTCACGCAGTAACTAGTATGAGTCATGATCAAATATAGGTAATCAATGTTTTTGTCCTATTCTAATTTGGATAGTGCACTAAATTATGTTCAGTCACTGTTTGCTGTTGAAAGGAGGCCCATCTGTACAAAAGCAAACGTGATCCGAAAAGGAATGGTGACCCATGGGTTGAAAATTGATTTCTGTGGTCATCAGTTCGTCGACTATATTTCAGGGCACGTCAGTCACATTAGAGATGGATGTTTTCCATAAAATGGAGATAATCGCGTATCTTCCAGTGGTGCTCTACAGCTGCCTGAGGTGAACTGGGACTGTTGGTAATGAGAACCCAGTGTGTTTCATGCTATCCTCACACGCTGCAGTCCACACAAGCAATGTGGTGTAGTGCCCATGGAACAGAGGGGGGATTAGGCAGTGTTCAGAATGCAAACAGTGGCACACCGTGTCCTTCCTGCTGATGCGGGTGGGTGAGCGAGAATGTGCCCCATAACACCACTCATCCTCGTCCTGGCCAAGTTCAATGGATGATGCTTTTTTTAATAGTGCGTGGTAAATCAACCTCATCTTAATGTGTAAATCAAGTCTGATATTGGCAAAGGAAAGCGTTTGCATTTTACAGTATGCCCTCAAGGAAATTCAATTTCAATTCATTTTTTGGAAATCACAACGTGAAAGCACATGTCTAAACAAAAAGAGGGTGTGGCTTAGACACAGGCTTAACTCCACACCAGTGAACTGTATGGAAATGTGAATAACTGCACAATTGATCTAAAGGAATCTATGGAGAGCATTGAATCTAATTGCCAACATTAGAGGGAGATTTTTTTAAGAAGAGCAGAGCTGCTCTGGGTGCACACAACAACAGAAGCAGGTTTGCAGGCTCGTACTGTAGTGCCACACAGGAACAAGAAAACTACGATCCATCAGCCTTCACAATCTTTCATGGGCATTTACAAATAATAAGGCAGTGGCCGACAGCTCTTTGAATCAGTGCCAGGTTCTAACATTGACAGATAGAGGCCGACAGAGTGCTGGAACGAGCTTTAATGGATTGGCTCCAGGTGCTGGAGTAGACGTCTGCTGTGAGATTTATCTGCAGGTACAGCAGGGCTTCATGGCTGATGTTCTTCCCATAATTGTCTCTTACATAAGCTTTAATTTGGCTTTTTATGCTTGCCGTATTCAGATCGGGTTCGTCTCGAGCCCTTGTAGCTGCATCCTCATCTTTCCATCTGCCTCGTGTGATGACTTTCTATTGGATGGTGCAAGCGCTGTCACGTATGGGAATAAAGGACTCCTGACTGCATCGTGATGCCTCTGCTTGCTTCATTGTCCTTCTTCAGGGTCAAACAATGGATTATTATGATGACTTCAAAAACATGTCACTATGATTGAGGGATTTGCCTTTGTGGAACATGCCGTTGCGTTTTAAACAATGTAGCGTTTCTGGCAGTTTATGGCATGTCGGGGTTTTTTTTTTGTAATTAGTCATGAACATAGGCCCTTCATATGCTTCTCACATAGCACTAATTCCGTAGAAATAATGTGTCACGCAAGGCTAGTCATCAATATTCAACATCTCTGGCTAAATGCTCAAACTTTGCAGAGTAACCTTGGGTAGTGCATTCACTAAGCCATATTTGGAATGTGAGGAACTCGCATGGAAAAAATACAAAAACAAGGCTGCATCAAAGAGCAGCTTTCACCAAAGTAGATGACACAAAAGAACGTTCTGGTGTTCCCTAGCAACAAGACAGTCCTAGGGTTTTGTAAAGCAATGAAAGATGGTTCGCTAGTGTTAGCAATACAACCTGCTCTGTCTGATTACTAGATCCATTTCATACCTTATACTTGCAAAAAGTGATTTTCAGTTTGACTTTCATTCATCTAATTTTCCACTAAAGAAATGCTGTAAGTTAAAAATGAAAAACAGCCCAATGCTTTCGTTTCATCTTCTTTTCATTCATAAACCTGAAATGTGTTATTAATGCTCTGCTCACATTGAGGTACTTTGATATCAATTACATATCACCAGTGTTGTCAGAGTGCTCATACCTGGTGTCTGTCAGTGTTTCCTTTATTTTCTATAAAATATTGAAGCCAAATGTAACATCAAAACAACTAGGAAAAAATAGGATAGGAACAATGACCTTTTCCACATCTAGGAAAAGACAATTTGTTTGTGGGAGCTGTAATTCTACTGGTGCAATTCCTAAATGAAATCTCCAGACTAATATGTAGAATTCATTTTTAATGTCTTCCCAGCAAGCATCTCAAATATGAAATCTGCCTGAATATCTGCCCATTAGTGATGAGAAGCTGGCTTCAGTGTCTCTGAAGGCTGATGTGCTGTATAGTGTGTGAAGTAATGGCTCCCCAGGACATCCACACAATTAGATACAAACCCTAGTGAGAAAGAATATGCCTTATGATCATTTGTTTGGTGTAAAGAGGCTTTTGATGTCTCCATAATCATAAGTGATGGCTTCCAGGCATGTTGTGTAGCTAGACTGCAGTATTGCAGCTGAATGTATACTTCAGCTTATGAGCTCTTGTATTTCTGCATATTTGGAACTCCCCTTGCGCTACAGGCCTCTCATATTTGTGATTAAACTGCAATTAGCAAATGCTTAACATTCAATTCAATGAAGAATGAATATGAACAGTCAAACCGAAAGTTTCAGTTATATTCTGAATGTGTTAAAAGTTGGAGATTGTCATGGATTGGTTTCACATCCTTTTACCTGTTATGGTTTTTGAGCAATGTTGCATAGTTGAGGTCAAATAAGCAATAAGTGTTAAATAAATAGTGCATGTCTTTTGACAACTGACATGTACCAAAATTCAGGAAGAAATCATAGAAAAAGGAAGGGATTTATGGTAGAAGGAGACCCTGACTCTTGAAATACCTGCTAGTGGACAGGCATGTGTTTGTTCTTTGAGAAAAACACTGAGAGCCCATGTTATGTATCATGGCCAAAGCTTGTAATGTATCACACTGCATAGCTTTAAAGTGCTATATTTTCCTAGCAAGTTTCTATAGGTGAAAATGAAAAGTAGAATATCACTGGACATATTTCAGCAGTTGTGAAATGACAGAATTGAAAGGTGTGGGTTTCCACACAGGATTCTTCGTTCAAAGATCTTAATTGAGCGAAGAGTGACTCCTGAACTAATCCTGAACTGGAAGAGTAAGTGCCCTTGGTGCTATAGTGATAGGCGCCCTTGGTGTTATAGTGATAAGTGTCCTTGGTGTTGCAGTGAACTGTGGGGTTTCAAGTGCAGGCCGGTGCAGCAGATTACATCTCAGATGGTCCACAGCTTCCTCTTGTACTCCACCAGCTGTAGGTCAATGACCCTAAAGCATTTGGTAAATCCTATGTGCACAGCACACAGCTCCGTGTCTTTCTGCATTATTTCTTCAGTGACAGCCCGCTAAACAAAGCAGCATCATTCATCAGGCATGAGGCACGCACTTGCAGACATTGTTATAGTGGAAACACACACCAGGCAGATCTCTGTTTATATCCAGTTGGTGCAACTGGATGGACTAAAGGTTATATTTTATCTGTGCTTACGAGAGTGTCAAATAGTGCTGCTTTAATCAACGGCTGTGTGTTTTTTTCAGGGTATTAGTTGCTCCAGTATAAATGCCTCTTGATCCATGATAATTACCCATTTCAATTTCATTAGACATGTTGTATGCTCGTGGCGCAAGCTCATTTATGAAATTCTATTTCTATTTATAATTTAGGAATATTTTTAATGCTTCCTAAGGTCAAAAAAGAAATAAGAACTAATCCACCAAATCTAGTTTCAGACCAGGTTTTAAAAAGGTTTTTCACAAAGTTAATAATACCTTTCTAAGAAATTGTCATGAAAGCATTAATGCTATCCTCCCATCCATTCACTAACTGGGGTCCTTACATAAATAACATACTGCTCTGCCTAACTCAGCAAGCCTCTAGCTAGAATAAAATACCTCATATGCAGCTCACAATCTTTTCAGAATCTCATTAGCATGCAAAGCTTTCAAGATGACAATATAGAAAACTGGCAAATTAATGTACTGCATAGAAATGAGGTATTCTTATGAATTAACCATCATTCTAATTAAGTATCTATTTTGATAGACACTTGAGTACACATTAAATTTCATTTCATCTGTCCACACAAAATTGCTCTTTGAAAGCAATAAATAACTTTTTTGATTATTGGAAAATCTTTAAGATGAGGAATTTATGCATGCAGTTTTCATTTAAAATCCCAGCGCTTTCACGTTTGAAATAAACCACCCATGACACTCCTGATAAACTGAAGGCAATAATATGAAAGGGCTTTGTTATATGCCTCAGTATGAAAATGAGTCTGTCATTAGCTGCAATGGGGGAGACAAATTTTAGTGACACGCTGAAAATGACTGAAAAAGATCTGAAGAGACAGTCATTATATGCTTGTCTATGCACAACGTAATATGTCCCATTAAAATAATTGTTCTTCATGCCTCAGGTTTTTTGCTGTACTATCAGATTCCTCGAAAGACTTCGCTGACTGTTTAAATGAAGGATGACTAAGACGCCCACACTCATCTGCATCTGTCTAAGTGGCATGTGGATGAACGTATCTCTCTCCTCGGTGCTAACTTATTGGAGGCATAAAAGTCTAAGGCAGAAAAATTCATTTTTGTCAACCTTAAGAAAATTTCAGGCTATAATCTCTGCTGTGCTGTCAGGATAACCACTATTAGCTGTCTGTCATGCCCCGAATGGTACCCAGCCAGCTGTCTCATTCCACACACACCTATCACAACGCTTATTCACTTCTCCAGTCTCAATCACCCGCCCTCTCAGTCCACACCCACCTATCACGACACTCATTCACTCCTCCAGTCTCAATCACCCGCCCTCTCAGTCTACACCCACCTATCACGACACTCATTCACTCCTCCAGTCTCAATCACCCGCCCTCTCAGTCCACACCCACCTATCACGACACTCATTCACTTCTCCAGTCTCAATCACCCGCCCTCTCAGTCCACACCCACCTATCACGACACTCATTCACTCCTCCAGTCTCAATCACCCGCCCTCTCAGTCCACACCCACCTATCACGACACTCATTCACTCCTCCAGTCTCAATCACCCGCCCTCTCAGTCCACACCCACCTATCACGACACTCATTCACTTCTCCAGTCTCAATCACTGGTTTTATAGTTGTCCTCCTAATCTGGCCCTGTTTAGTCCCCACAGGGGTCTATGTCTAGGTCTTTGACTTAGCTCTTGGCTTTCTGGACCATGAATGCAATGTTGCAAAGCTTCCTGAGAGTCGCACACTCCTGAACATCCTTAGTTTGTTGCATTTGCTTAACAAACCCTTGGTTTCTTGCCACTCACATCTCACTGCTGTCTTAAGAATGTCAAACTGCCTTGTATGAAATGTAACATTATTGCGATTGATCTTCTGCTATATGTTCTGACTATCAAAAACCATTCATATATTTAACTAGGTAATATATTTAGTGGGTAAACCATGTTGTATGTGGATTTCCCTAGAAAAATAATCAGTGGTGTTGTAGGTACCATGCCTCCACAGACAAAGGAAGGGGGGTGCTCCCCCTAGGCGCATGGCCCACGTCAGGACGGATGTGGAACTACGTCATCAGACGAATCCCCTTTAAAAGGGGGGATCCCCCTTTGTTCGTCCTCTCTACCTGGCTGCATCAAAGTAGCTACCTAGAGACGAAGAGCGCGCACACCTTCGGGAACAAAGCGGTATTGGTTCTGCACTCGAATCCTGTGCAGCACGCGACGCAAGAAGTAACTAGTTCGCTACTTTTATTTCTTTTGCGGAGTTCGCTAAAACCAATCGCTTCAGCTAGCCGACGATTAAGAACTGTTTGAACATTCGCGCGACGGCCGGACCTCCGCGAGCTCATCTTAACGTCGACAGCGACCACTTCCCCGGGACACCACGCAACGAACCATCGAGGGACCGCCGATTGAACGGCCACCACAGCTTCCCCTGGAC
The DNA here is from genome assembly GCF_052324685.1 of Brachyhypopomus gauderio. Lineage (NCBI taxonomy): Eukaryota > Metazoa > Chordata > Actinopteri > Gymnotiformes > Hypopomidae > Brachyhypopomus > Brachyhypopomus gauderio. The sequence continues at coordinate 11,271,762 of NC_135225.1, read as the reverse complement.
GGAGCAACGCGATCCAGCGGAACCTTCTTCACGAAAGCGCACGAAGGAGTCCTCCTCAAGAGGCTACCTGGCCTACTGCGCGGGCCGCGGACTGAACAACTCAAAGTAAGACTGTGCATCTGGGCAGACTTAGAACAATATCTTGTTTTACTGCTTTCTGTGTGCTTAGATCGATGCTTTGTGAACGCTTGTTTGCAGTGGTGTTTATAATCACGTTCATGTTAAACCGTACTCTGTTTAAGGCTTAAAGAGATATTCTGTTCAAAGCTTAAATAGGTATTCTGTTTAAACTTGTTCGATTATTTACACTGATTCTTTTATTTCGTATAACTGTTAAACGTGTGTCCCACTATACGCTCGTTGGGGCTGTATAGTGACCGACGATACCGTGTCTTAGTTGGAGGAAATTTGCGTTGTCTGTGGCTGTAGTGAGAACTCGGTTTAAGTTTCGCGCCATCGAGTTTCCCTTTTGTCTCAAAGATCTCCTCCCCCATACGCACGTACACACGCACGCGCATCCGCGCGCACTCGAAGACACGCACGCGCATCCGCGCGCACTCGAAGACACGCACGCGCATCCGCGCGCATACCTACACACACACACACACACACACACACACACACACACTAGCCAACCCTCCTGTCCCCTTTGTTTGCTATGCTTTTATTACTATGCTTTGTGATCAATAAATGTTTTTATGTTTAAATACTGTCGTTTGAGTCGTTGCTTCTCTGTTACAACCTGAAGCCAGAACTATTATTTGAACTGTAACCTTCAGATTTATAGTTTGTTAATCAAACAATTTGGGCTACGGGAGTTGACCACAATTAGTGGCGACCTTAGTTAAATGAGTTTATATAAAATTTGGGTAAAATTTAACACTGTCTGAACTCCCACCATTTCGTAGGTAATTTTATGAGACTGATTACTAAATAAATTTGGCCAGCACCTACATAATTGGTGCCCCGTGTGAGGGATAGTTGCTTGGCTTCAGTTGTAACCGCGACAACGACTGCGCAGTAACAACCGCATAGTTAAAGGTATATACACCCATCCCGCCACTAGGTGGCGCCAAAATCTAAAAACAAAGGTTTTGTTTCATATGCACTCATCCATACCGGATAACACTAGATGTAATTTCAACACATAAATACATCACATTTTCCCTAAGAATAACAACTAACCATACTTCTCTAATTTGATCAGTGCTAATTAATGAGCAACCACCTTTTACTGTCGAATCTTATTAATTAGGACTTTTGTTGATCACATCTGGGGTGTTGTTATTCAGTAACCATTGACTGGTAATGAATTAACTAAGTTATATTGATAAGCATTGATGTTTTGATATACTGATGTTGATTGAATTCAGAGTAGCCTTTTCACCTAACTGAAAGTTCGGTTGCTTGCTCCTGTTGAATAGAATTTAATGCTGGTACACATCACTGGAGGTAGCTAGCGCGTGTGCTAACTGTAGTCCACCCTTGCCGCAACTAGAATAGATCCCTTAGCCGCTCCAGTACATTGGGTTTGCAGAAGTTGCTGCTCCTCGCTTGTTGCCCTATTTGATATAGTCAAGGCTTGGTGCTAGCTTCATATTCCCTTTTAATACACTGCTTGTGGTTTCTATTTGAGACATTCAAGGCTTGGTGCTAACGTCCTACACCGTTTGAGTACATTGCTGGTCCCCATCTGATAGATTCAAGGTTTGCTGCTAGCTTCAGATTCCTTTTGAGTACATGCTTGTTGTCGTTTGACCTAGTCAAGGCTTAGTGCTGGTCCTATACACATTGAGTACAGTGCATAGCCTGCTTGCCCCTAGGAGAACTGAGCCCTAGTCATAGGCCTGAGAATGAGCACAGCATCAGCATCCCGACGCAACTCTGGGGAGCAACCCCAGCAACCCCCTCACATCTCCCTTCCCAACCTGATCAGCCAACTCATCCGGCTGCCTGAAGAAGAGGAGAACAGCATCCAGCAATATTCCAGGGAGGACTGTGAGAGAAGGATAGGTGAAATGGTGGCTTTTATCCAGCAAGCTTCTGAGGTCAACATTCAGGAGGCCATTGGTCGAATATTCCTGCTCTTCCACAAGAAAACCAGGATGGAGCTAGATGCCCTGCAGGAGGAGGTGGATGACCTGACCAGTGCGCGACAGAGGCAGGAGGATGCCGGCTCGGGAGGTGAGAGCGACCTGGAGGTGAGGTCCATAGTGAAGGCAGTCAGCAGGATGTCCCTTCGCTCCCAGAACCCCAGAGATGGCCATGTCGTGCCTCCCCTGGAGCCAATACCATCTCACTGGGACTCAAGAGGTACCAGACAACCCAGCCTGCGCCTCAGTCCGCCACGGCCAACAGTACCAAGAACTGCTCCACGCCACCACACTTCAAGTTATGACTCGGAGGAGGAACACCCTGAAGAGCTCCGCCCAATACGGGCTCCCCGAACCCCCTCCAGGGTTCTCACGTCCCGCCACGCGCCTGAGAGACCCCGAACTACGCATCAGCACTACTCCTCCATGTCCCCCTTTTTCTTCTCACCCCCACGACGAGAGTCAACTCGCTGCTCTTACCGTTCTGACGCTCAGCACCAGGAACAAGTTCGCTTTGCTGACCAGCAGCGGAAGGGCCTCCTAGAGGTGCGGAGAGCTGCGCACTCCAGACCTCCCTACCAGGACTACAGAGACTACAGACCTAATGACTACTCCCCGGAAAGAGAAGAGCCCCCGCACCATGACAGATATGACAGACGCATCCTCCAGTCTCCTCAGCGTGGCAGGTGCGAGCCACATCACTATAGCTTTGCCCGAGAACTAAGACCTAGTGATGCCCCACGCCTAAAGCAGCTGGACGCCCTCGCCAAAGACATTGAGCGCTTTGATCCAGAGAAGCGCGACCACAACGTTGAAGACTACCTCAGAGAGATAAGGCATTGTCTTCTCGACCTGCCTCACTCCACCCACAGAGAGAAAGTCAAATTAATCTGGAAGACGACTTCCAGATCGGTCCACGCATTCATAGAGGCCCAGCCAGCCGACACCCGTGATGACTTTGATCTGCTCTGTGAAGCTCTAGCAGAGGAATACTCCCCGTTTGCGGATGAGACCTCTGCGACCATTTCAGCCATCCAAATCAAGCATGGCCGCCACGAACATCCCCGTGACTTCTACACCCGCCTGAGACACGCATACTTCCAAGGAAGAAATGGCCCAGGACTGGAAGAAGACAGAGCCTTCAAGTCACTCTTTCTGCACAACCTGCATCCATGCGTGCGCACCCACGTGACTCTCCTCACCCGGCAAGGTGACCCATCCATGCGTGACATCCGGAAGATGGCACAGATGGCCTGGGAGACTGTTGTCCGATCGGTGGATAAGAGAGAAGAGAATCCCCAAGTACTCGCCATGCAGAACTCCGCGAGCGAACCCATAGAATTGGAGGGCGCGGAAGTACCAAATGGTAACCGTGTCCACCATGGGGCTAGCCTCTCACACCGCTCCCACTTGGAGAAAAAGCCAAGGGATTGGAGAGACGGACACAAACAGTCCAAGGGGGGTGATCTACACCAGTCAAGGGCACCCCAGAAGAGCCGTGGCAACCACTACTCCTCCCATGAGCCTAAGCGATCACCTAGAGAGAACAGATGGGACAACCAGGGTCGGACCTCTCGACGCCAAGAACACAGAGACCGAGGCAGAAGTCCAGAGACAGAGTCACAAGACACTGCTGAATTAAGGACAGAGCTTCAGCTTCTCAAAGATGCAATCACAAAGATGTCCCAGGAGAAGGACATGAACACCAACCGGCCAACCAAGGACCGTGAGAAACGCTCTTGTGAGGATGGAGGCCCCTCAGTCGCATGACTAGGCCGAGAACCCTCCTCACCGCTATCCCGGATCCATCTCATTGGCTGGGGAAGGGAACTATCAAGTGAGAACGCACCGCCACCAGCTGCAGAGCAAACTTCATCCATCCTTTCTACTTCTTCCTCTCCACTCCTGCAGTTCCTGGGAGACCTGGTCTGGAAAGGCAGCGCCCAACGCATCTATACCAGTGTCTTCCGAGAAGATCACCCAAGTGTCAACACGCTACTGGATACCGGATCAGAGATCAGCCTCATCCGCACTGACACATTCTCCACCATGAGACAGGCCTCATCCGCCATGGGGAGATGCCTCAACATTGAGTCCCGTCAGCTTAGCATCACCTGCTATAATCAAGACCATGCCCCAACCAACCAGAGAGCTTGGTTGGAGTTCACAGTCCCAGAGATGAGGCACGTGGACCCAGTCAACATCTCTAAATTTGACGCGGAACAGCTGCCCAGCGGTCAAGACCTGCTCGATAGGCTGGCTCCTCTGATCAGGTGGTCATGGACCCAATTCACAGTCTGTAAGCCTGTCAGTGACAGGACCAAGACATACAACTGTGACTGGAGAACTATTCCCCAAGCATGTCGGGTGGTAAACGGGTTGAACTTGACTGTCCCAACTAGGTCTGCTGGCATTCCGTTTCGACTCATGGTCTTGAGAAGACAGAAGTTTGACTACCCAGGGGCTTTCTTTCATCCTGCACCATGGTTCCTTGAACTGAACCTCACCACGTGGGGCACTCCCCTTCCTGAACTGACCAGTCATTCAGTTAACTACACTACCCAGGTGCCTGCTCGAACAACGTTGGACCACTTAAGTGACCACGCATTCCAGGGCTTGGAACTGTCCACCCCCATGATTGGCAAGTTGCCAAGGCTGCTTGAGGGACACCAGATTCACAACGATGTGCTCTTCAACCTGCATGCAAGAATGATGGCCGTCGTTCCAGACAGGATGCCAGTAGGCTTGGTTTGTCGCATTGATCTCAGCAAGGAGAATGAGATGCCTGTTTATGCAGTCATGAATTGCAGTCCGATCCAACCTGTTGCGAATGAGATGGCCGCTGATGTCCCCAAAGAACCTTACCCAGGGTTTGAGGAGGAGATCCTGCAGCAACCCTCTGAAGAAGCCGATGTCCTGACGACAGACCTTCAGCAACAAAAGCTGCGAGGACAGGGAAAATCACTGCAGAGTACAATCACTTTACCCAACACTACTGTCCAGACCCTTAGTCAGCTATCCCATGTAATCGAGTCAGAACTTGTAGAGCAAAGTAGGGTTAAACAATCCCTACAGGATGCACTGAGTGAGGTTAGTTCCTCGGTAACTGGCCTGAGCGAGGGAAGGATACCTCCTTACTCTGTCCCCATTGAAATAGTCGAAGGCATCAAAAAGTCAGCGACTGGAGCCACAGATGAAAGGTGCAAGGCCCGTGTGGCAAGTCAGGATGATGTTACCGAAACTAGAGTAGAAAAAGCAGGTGACAGGTGGCTTGTCAACACCCCCCAGCATGAGGTTGTAATGACGTATGAAAGCCAGGACATGGCCATGAGGATGAGACTCCCAAACCAGACTGTGCTCATTAGAGTCCCGCCAGGGGTCTTTGGCCTTGTCCTCACTGGTTGGGTCATAACTGCAGGTGTCTATCTGATGCTCCTGAGGTACACCCAAGCTCTAAATGCTCTAATTGACTCACTCACTAACACTCCTCAACACCTTCGCCTTCAACCACTTGAGGCACCTCTTCCTGCCCCTCTAAGGGTAACTACCTTGACAAGGCAGTAGACCCTGACCGTTCCTCTCCACATTTGTATAAACCCATACCACCCATACCTTCATTTCCATGTAGAAAGATGCCACACCGACACTACCTAGTGCAGGTGTAGTTAGTTGCTTATAGTTTGTTGTAGATTTTGATTGCCTTTTACTTTCTTTTTCCCTCTTTATGTGTTTTTCCCCAATATTGCATGTGATCTGCACAGATGTTAGAGTAGATATTCTGCCCAGATGATACAGTCTAAATGTTCTGCCCAGATGTCAGTCATCACTTCCTGCCCAGTGTCATGTTTCATGATCTGCCCAGATGCTGTCAGTCTTGAATGTTTAGGTCAGTCGACCCAGGAGTGAAAAGGACACTGCATGGACATTGATAAGGCGCTGGGGACCAAGGTGGACGCTCACTAATCGGCGCCTGCTGTGGATGACAGGTGAACAGCGTGCTCTGAGGGCTCTACAACTTCACCATCAGACCAAGGGGGGAATGTAGGTACCATGCCTCCACAGACAAAGGAAGGGGGGTGCTCCCCCTAGGCGCATGGCCCACGTCAGGACGGATGTGGAACTACGTCATCAGACGAATCCCCTTTAAAAGGGGGGATCCCCCTTTGTTCGTCCTCTCTACCTGGCTGCATCAAAGTAGCTACCTAGAGACGAAGAGCGCGCACACCTTCGGGAATAAAGCGGTATTGGTTCTGCACTCGAACCCTGTGCAGCACGCGACGCAAGAAGTAACTAGTTCGCTACTTTTATTTCTTTTGCGGAGTTCGCTAAAACCAATCGCTTCAGCTAGCCGACGATTAAGAACTGTTTGAACATTCGCGCGACGGCCGGACCTCCGCGAGTTCATCTTAACGTCGACAGCGACCACTTCCCCGGGACACCACGCAACGGACCATCGAGGGACCGCCGATTGAACGGCCACCACAGCTTCCCCTGGACGGAGCAACGCGATCCAGCGGAACCTTCTTCACGAAAGCGCACGAAGGAGTCCTCCTCAAGAGGCTACCTGGCCTACTGCGCGGGCCGCGGACTGAACAACTCAAAGTAAGACTGTGCATCTGGGCAGACTTAGAACAATATCTTGTTTTACTGCTTTCTGTGTGCTTAGATCGATGCTTTGTGAACGCTTGTTTGCAGTGGTGTTTATAATCACGTTCATGTTAAACCGTACTCTGTTTAAGGCTTAAAGAGATATTCTGTTCAAAGCTTAAATAGGTATTCTGTTTAAACTTGTTCGATTATTCACACTGATTCTTTTATTTCGTATAACTGTTAAGCGTGTGTCCCACTATACGCTCGTTGGGGCTGTATAGTGACCGACGATACCGTGTCTTAGTTAGAGGAAATTTGCGTTGTCTGTGGCTGTAGTGAGAACTCGGTTTAAGTTTCGCGCCATCGAGTTTCCCTTTTGTCTCAAAGATCTCCTCCCCCATACGCACGTACACACGCACGCGCATCCGCGCGCACTCGAAGACACGCACGCGCATCCGCGCGCACTCGAATACACGCACGCGCATCCGCGCGCACTCGAATACACATCCACACACACACACACCCGCATACCTACACACACACACACACACACACACACACACTAGCCAACCCTCCTGTCCCCTTTGTTTGCTATGCTTTTATTACTATGCTTTGTGATCAATAAATGTTTTTATGTTTAAATACTGTCGTTTGAGTCGTTGCTTCTCTGTTACAACCTGAAGCCAGAACTATTATTTGAACTGTAACCTTCAGATTTATAGTTTGTTAATCAAACAATTTGGGCTATGGGAGTTGACCACAATTAGTGGCGACCTTAGTTAAATGAGTTTATATAAAATTTGGGTAAATTTAACACGGTCTGAACTCCCACCATTTCGTAGGTAATTTTATGAGACTGATTACTAAATAAATTTGGCCAGCACCTACAGTGTTTTGTGTGATCCCGTGCAACCTCTGACCTCTGTTCAGCGCTTCATTACTTGTACCATTCTCATATGGTTATATCAGCAGCAGTGAAGTAAAAGCATTGTGACGTGAAACAGATTTGTACTTTGTTGTTGCTCCATTGCTGTGGAGCACGGTGGAGCACCAACAAATTAAGAGTCTGTTAAAATTAGGGTAATATTAATAAATGTCTACATTATAAACATAGATTTAATGTATTATTTATGAAGAATGAAATTATCAAAGAGTATACAGAGGAAGTACTAATACGTAATAGTAGGAAGAAGAACCAAAATACCTTTCCAAGATGCCACAGGATGTTAGCTTAGAAACATCAGTCTGAATGTACATTATATGCAACATTTATTTCCCCTAAGACGTTTGAATTGTTAGTGTACAAGATGAACCAATGAAAGCTCAGAATATACATAAAAATATGGAAGAACATAATCAAAGTACTCAAAAACAATCACAGGAAAACAGAGGCAGAATTTACAGAAAACCCCAATGGAAGAACAACGTTAATCTGCTCAGAGAGACGTAGGTCACTGCTGTGCAATAACAAGCTTTATTAAGCGTAGCTGATGCCTCTTTTAAATCGGCTAATTATTCAGGGTAAAATGTGCTGGAAACCAAGACCTGGGGCTGCAGAACACACTCTGACCTGTGCAAGGGTACCTTCTCCTGTGTGACCTCTCCTGTGAGACCTGGGTCTCTCTCCAGTGTGACCTCTAGGGCACTATAACACACAGATGCCCTGCGACAGTGGGATAGAAGTGTGTGACTGTTTTGTTGTAGATGCCCTAGAAGTCATCAGGCAGGATGGATCCACACATGAATGCATTTAGGAACCAGAGTGAGCAGATTTAGGCAAACACAAGAACACATTGGACCCACACAAGAAACAGAAATGCATCTACATAATGGTAATGAATATGAACACTTTACATGGTACACAGACATAAGCAGAGAGTATTTTTGCACAAAGTGAGAATGTTAGTAACATGGCAAAGGGACATTTAAAGGTGTGAGGAAGGGGTGTGGATGAAGCCAAAGCAGAACAAGGTTAAGATTTTTAAACAGTTCAGTTAAGATCAATTAAATTAATGGTTGCAGCTGATATTGCAGTATTACATTGAAACATGTGCAAATGTCCAGTGAAGACATCAGCAAAACAATTGTACTTTCTTAAGATACTTACAAACAAAAGTATTGTGTTCCAACACAGACTTGAAGCTAAGAACACCATTTTGGGTTTGCGCAGCCCAAATGCACTACAGCCATTTAGAACCCCATAGTCTTGTATATTTAGTCCCGGTGATGTTCACTTCACTGATCAGTGCCTTAAAAAATGTTTTGCGTTCTACTTGAAAGCATTCATGCGGCTCTTGTGTTCTGCCTGGTCTCGTCCGCCACAGGTACACCAAAATGAAAACGGCAACAAACATCTACATTTTCAACCTCGCCTTGGCCGATGCCCTGGCCACGAGCACCCTGCCTTTCCAAAGCGTGAACTACTTAATGGGCACCTGGCCTTTCGGGGACGTACTCTGCAAGATAGCGATGTCCATTGACTATTACAACATGTTCACAAGCATCTTCACACTGACCACTATGAGTGTGGACCGCTACATCGCTGTGTGCCACCCTGTGAAAGCTCTGGACTTCAGGACCCCGCGCAACGCCAAGATTGTCAATGTCTGCAACTGGATCCTCTCCTCGGCTATTGCGCTACCAGTTATGATCATGGCCTCCACCAGCGTAATGCCACTTGACTACCACAGCAGCTGTACGTTAACCTCACATCATTGTCTAAATGTGTAAAATACAGAATGTAGTGAAATACGGTCATTTTTATATTTTCTGTAGTCGGAAAATGAATCAATATATAAATGAAGGGATTGGCAGCTACAGATGAAGCAGACAAAATGTGTTTTATTATTGAAGTGCTTAATTCTTGGAATCATTTAATGAAAATGTAAGAATAAGAAATAAGAATGAGTGTCAAATAAGAATGAGCGTGATGGTAGTGTTGAGACCTTATGTCAATTTTAAATGAATTTGGGACACTAAAGAATCAATGACCTGTAAATGTTCTGTTCTGTGTGCAAATCTCTGTGTAATCACAGAAAGTAATTTGATTTAATGTATCATTTCCTGTTGTTCTGCTTTGTGGTTATACATGCATTCCTGATTGTTTCTATATTAATGTCTTGTTGAGGTCAGAGAATAAAAAAGAAATAATGGGGATCTAGAGGGATCTCCATGCTGGCATGATTGACATAGTGAGAAAGCCCTTTTAACAACTGTATTGGATGTATCCCTACATAATTTTGGCAAGAAGATTTACTATGACCTTAATCTGTTTTGTTGTTGCATATTGTATTTTTTATTTCTACAGCAGTACGCATGATTGACTGCCTTCTGGACTTCCCCCATCCCTCGTGGTACTGGGAGAATCTGCTGAAGATCTGTGTCTTCATCTTCGCCTTTATCATGCCTGTGCTCATCATCACGGTGTGCTACGGCCTGATGATCCTACGTCTGAGGAGCGTTCGCATGCTCTCCGGCTCCAAGGAGAAGGATCGCAACCTGCGGCGCATCACACGCATGGTGCTGGTGGTCGTGGCTGTTTTCATCATCTGCTGGACCCCCATCCACATCTTCGTTATCATCAAGGCTCTGGTCACGATTCCCCACTCGCTGCTGCAGACCATCACGTATCACTTCTGCATCGCCCTGGGCTACACCAACAGCTGCCTCAACCCCGTGCTCTACGCCTTCCTGGACGAGAACTTCAAGCGCTGCTTCCGGGAGTTCTGCATGCCCAGCCCCTCAGTGTTGGACCTGCAGAACTCCATACGCTCCACGCGGACCCGTAACCCCCAGCGCGAGGCCCAGTCCAGCCCCACGGCAGACCGAATCGACCGACAGGTATGACTAGCACTGGAGATGTCATCACAGCCCAGTGTTGACATGAACTCAGAACTCACACAAGTCACAACTAGTCTCTGACCCACGCAGTGGAGGGTTCAGCCAGTGATTGTGATTGGCTTTGCTTACACACTAGGAGCAACATGCCAAAAGGTGCGTGTTGCAAATTAATGACATTGAAGAGTCTGAAGAGACGTTCTGACTGAGGTCAACTGTGAACAGCGCTTTACCACAACATGATAATACCTTGCATGACAACTCCTGAAGTGAGCTGAGGCTCTATAATTGGTTTTTAACACCAAGTATCTCTTCATCTAAGAACACTGATATTGTAAGCTAGGTGGCCATTTATCTTTAAAAAGCTTTAAAGTTCCACATATGGTATTTAAACAAATGTTGTATTTCTACTTTGCTTTGTCTGTTTTATTGGACTCTGTAGAATAAAAAATGTACTACTGTAAGCAGCTTGTCCCTCAGGCTGTGCCCTGGGTTTGTATACAGCCAACAACCCACACAACAACCCATACAACAACCTGTAGAACAATCCTTACAACAACCTGTAGAACAACCCTTACAACAACTCAAAAAACAACCCGTACGCCAACCCGTACGCCAACCCGTACGCCAACCCGTACACCAACCCGTACAGCAACCCATACACCAACCCATTTCTGTTCTGTATTATAGACTCATCACCAAGCCTACTCCCTGTTTACCAGGCTGAAATTGTATAGCTGAAATTCTCAACCTGCGTATATATATGTATTTTTTTACAACAGTGCTGAATACTGGTTTAGCCCAAAAATATCATGCACACACACCCTGCTATGTCCCACTATTATACTCAAGCTCCTTTTAATACTATAAATATGCATTCTGAATAACTCTTATATAAACAACCCATGTATTAAATGTGCCAAATGCGTTATCATAAAATAACAATCGTATGGCATACGATTACAGTCATATGGCATAAGAAGTCTGAGGTCTGAATGGGCATTACGTATGTTATTCCTTCACCTCGTCCAGGTAGCTTTGTAATGTTCACTTTAGAACTAAATTGGACACGTTGTCTTTTGTACAGGTAATCTTGTTGTTAGATGTTACATTTTGTGCTTGTGTTGCTTTGGAGCAGTTGCACAATTAGAGCCCAAATATGTGAATACTTCATTATTTGAAATGACACACATTGTGACAGATACAATAAAGGCAAAAATTAGATGTTGCTACAATGCATAGTCATGTTTCAGTGGAGACAAAAATGTATTGTGTGTTATGATGCAAATTCTTCTGTACATTCTGATGTGATTATGTGTCATTAGTCACATTTACAGCACTGGGTCATGATGAGAACATTCTGTACTCTGAACTGTCAGCCAGAATTCAAAATCTGCATGATGACATTGTAATCTGCCTAAATAAGATGAGATAAGATCGGGATGTTCCTCGTTTCTGAGAAGGAAAAATGTATTTCCAGTCTTATTGGACTTTTTCTATATTCATTCTCAAAATAAATTATTTGCTGTGAAACGGTTTGTATTTTGTATTTTGGGGGGGAGTGGGGCTGGGGGGGGGGGGGGTGTTGGGGGGTGGGACCATCACAGAAATATGTAACACACTTGGTAGCAGTACCAAGTGCCAATGTTTAAATAGGCTTGAGGATCATACATTGCTTGGTATTGTAAATGTTTAGGTATGTTCCTACACATACACACCAGTACATGCGCCCTCTCGTTTGCTGGCTTCGACTTCCAAACAGTGACAAATAGTGTGAGCAGTGGAATTTGTTTTAAATGCAAATCTACATTTATATTCCTTGAGCAGTGAGCTGTGGTGATGAGAAGAGGGCCGGCTGTGGTCCCTTCACTGGGCTCTTCACGGTTCTGTTGAGGGTGGTATACACTACCCTCAGTTTCACCATCCTCAAAAGGTCTGGATGTGAAACATATCACTGGTTTGCTAAAACTCGCTTGCAAATCTCTTGCAAAGTTTTTGTCAGGTACTAATATAAGGGAAACCTTGTATCGGAGACTTAAATGACTAATGTATCTTAAAATGATTTGCATCATTTTCACATCCTTATTTAAAACATTTAAAGCAACTCAGAAGAACTCTAGAGCAACTCTAAAGAACTATAAAGCAATTTAAATGATCCCAGCAGCAACACTGTTTTCAAAATACTACATTTTGTTCCTTTATAAGCTTTTTCATGGTTAAACTGTTACATCTTAGGCCCTGACACCTCCCTTCGAACATGATTGTGTGCAGTTTTGTTTATGTATGTAGTTCCATGGGTGTTTGTGTGTGTTCAGTCGTCACACCTGTTGTCTCATTATGTGTTGCACTTGTTCCTTGTTTGTGTGTAGGTATTTAATGTGTGTCAATGTTGTACTGTCGCTAATCAGAGTTTAATCCCTGTCGTGTGTGTGTGTGTGTGTGTGTGTGTGTGTGTGTGTGTGTGTGTGTGTGTGTGTGTGTGTGTGTTCCACGTTCATTATTTAAGTACTCAATGCGCTAATTAAATGAAACGTATTCGTGTTATTCAAACTACAACTTGCAATTGGCATCTTTTTCAAGCCCCTTGTTACATAAACACACTTTGCATTTTTTATTAAGATATTTCATATTTCTATGAAGTCTGTAGCCATTTCACATTAGACCACTCCAGAAGAAACTGTGGACAAAATAGCACATAATACCTAATACTCATACTACCAACCTTTTGTTGAATACAATAGTATCAATATTCCTTTCACATAGCAACCATTCAAGTGCCAAATCTGCTAAAAATGTTTTACTGTAATATATCGATTCTGAAACATAGCTAATGACACCCCTCATGCAGTAGTCTACACAAAGAACTAACCCATATGGAGGACACTTCTTCTTAAAACACATATAATCTATTACATTTCCAAAAGGCTGTAGCCAGTGAATCAGTGTAACATTTTGTGGGTATGTTTTGCTGTCAAATGACCACAATGAATATAATAGATAAAAGAAACCAGGCCAATGCCTGTTTTGAATGTTAAGACACAAATGAGTAAAACATTTGGAAAATGTGTCTGACAGCCTCATACTGAATAATTCCAGAAAAATGAAAAACTGAAAATTTGAAAATTGGCCGTAGTACTGTGTAGGAGTGTAGTATAATCTAAGAGTGTTTCATCCACGTGTTACTTTAACGCAAGGCTGAGTGATCAGACCTTTAGTATGAAACACTTCTGTTTAATGTGAGATAATAGGATTGCCCTGCTTATCTGTTTCACACTAAATATTATTTTTTGCTTATCTTTTTCACACTAAATAGCATTTCCTATATTATCAGGTAATATCACATCACTATTATTGCATACTTGCAAAGCAGTCCATTTTTTCCAGCATGTATTTTTGGTTTTTGTAACCCTAATTAGTACATAATTTACATGGATACAATCTCAACAATCACATCTTAAGCAAACAAATTAGAAAACTCTGAACAGATTTATCAAATAATTTCTACTGAAATGATTTGGGGAATTAGATTAATATGATCAACTTGATAGTGTGTTCATTATTTCTGCTGGAAGACTCACTTTCAATCTAATGTGGCGGGAACACCATTGCATCTTTTAAAATGTCCAAAATAATCAGATGAAAAGGAAACTGTGGAATCCATTTAGAATATTAAACTGTATAAACTGAACACATCTCATTTTTGTCCCATCTCTTTAAAAAATGCAGAAATAATATGCTTTGAGTGAGTAGTGGCTTTTACAAAAGCAGTGTGGTATATTCACAGACACTTCTCTCCTGGTTGTGTTCTACAGAGACCCAAGACAGCTGTTTGCAGTTATTACCAGCCTGTTCACTTCACCCATCCCCAGCCTGCTTCAGGGCAATAATTTAATTCTTAATACTCTGAAATCAAATAATCATGGCCTTTCTCATAGCTCTCTCTTTTATTGCAGTTTCCCACACACGGACCTACTTTAGGTCTTGGGGCAAATAAACCGAAATAAAAAATTTGGTGCTCACAAAGAAAACAACCCCAGGCCATGACATGAAGGCACTTGGTGTTCATATATGCTGGAAAGCATATCTTTGCTCTGTGGAAGTGGTCCAATGCAGCAGAAAGCTTTTACATAGCTGGTGTAATAAACCTATTATATAGCAGGTGTATTAGCAAGGTGTATATCCACACTGTAATAAACATATTGCATAGTTTCCATATTAACAATGGGCATTGCCATGATCTAATAAACATATTACACAGTTTGCATATTAGCAAGGTGTGTATCCATGCTTGAATAAACATATGCAACTATAAAAAGCAGTAAAAATTGTTATTACAATATTAGTGAAAATATCACAGATATCCCACCATGCTTTAGTAAATATGATGGATATAATTAATGGAAATTTTATCATTTAAAGAGGTTTTCAATGTCAGACTAAATAATTGAGTTTTGTGGCAGTGGCTTTACCATTGAAGTGCTGAGGTTTTACTGTTGGGTGTTTAATGTCACCAGTGGTTGTTGTTTTGGCTTTTCCTCTTCCTGTAGGCACAGGTGCACATTCAGAAAAGAGCAGGAGTGGTCCCTCCCAAGGGTGGACCACATCTCCAGCACTAAGACAAACAGTTTGGGGGTCTGAAATTGTACCTTAATATTGAATTGTACCTCATTATTTTAATTGTACCTCTTTATTGAATGAGGTATTAATTATACCATATTGTTGAAAATGATATCTCACCTTGTTGAAATTGTTCCTCAGTGTCAAAAATAATTCCCCACAAATGATCAGAAATGATGTGAAAAATGATTCAGCAATGATACCTCAAGTTATCAGCAATAATACTTCAAGGTGTTGAAAATTATACATGAGTGTTAATAATTATACCACTGTTTGTTAAAAATTATATACCTTAAGGTATCGATAATTAAACCTCATGGTGTTGTCTCAGCCATAGGACACAGCAATGCAGAAGGAATGCATTTGAGAAGCTGTGACCTAGTTATTAAAGGAAAATTCCTCCTTTCCTCTTTCTAAAACTACCCTTCAGAGGTCTCATTTGAGAAAGGTTGGTGTTGTGTTGGAACAAAGGTTGCTGACTGCTCGAGGGCAACAGGGTCATGTTAATCAACCAGCTTCTGTCTGCTGCTGCAGTATTGCGCCCGGTGTCATTCTGGCATAAATACTAACTGTGCTCCCAGGGACTTGCTGCATCTATGAAAACAAACCTTTTCAGTGAACATACATCACCTGAAGCTTTCCTGTAAATGCGTCATGACCTTTGAGTGGTAAAAGGTGTCAATTTCCTTTGTGGTTAATAAATGCCAGGGAGGAAGTTTACACATCAGTAAAACATTGTTCAGGATAAACACATTATTTTTGCATTTTTGAGAATTGTGGCTTTGACAGTGTGTTAGGTCTTAGCTACAACGGGCCACTGAAGAAAGGTATTAATTATTGTTCATTTAAAAAGCTTATGTATAAAGCATAAGAAAATGTAATTAGAATAATGGCAAGAGAATGGCTTGCAAAGTCTTTTCATTAGCCCATCTTTTCAAATCAAATATTTTTTACTGGTTTCCCTATAATGTCTACTTGAAATGAACAAGCAGATGAGCTGTGTCCTGCCCCGCAGAACAGAACACTTAAGCCCAACTGTCAACATTTTTAATTACTAACGGTGAAGTACTATTTCATCTGCAGAAAAGGAAACGGTATCTGTTCTCTGGTATGTTGGACAGGAGCACATCACTGCTGCTCATGACGTTTAATTAAATACTGACCATTATTGACTCGACAGACATTTTCTGCCACAGTCTTGGGCCACATAAGTACTTTATAACAAATTTAGCTGTTACACTCTGTGTGTTCATGGGATTCGGCTGCAACATTACAAATGAATGACAGAGAATGACTTTTGTATGTGATCTTGGTTTTGAAAAGAAAACACCTTCATGAAGCCCCTCATGTGTCCATTCATAATTAAAATAACAATCTTTGGGACAGTGGCACAACAATAAAATTGTTTCAGTGAATTAAATTAAACATATTTTCCCTGATCTAAATTATATCCATGCTCTTCCTCGATCCCACAGAGAAACACAACTCACAAAATGAACCGATTAATCAGACCTGGTTCAATCACTGCCTCTAATGCTTACTGCATGTCAGCTTTGTCCTTGGGCTCACACATTTGGTGCTTTGGCAACCGGATCGTTAACAGCAGTGGAACAAATCCAGGAGGGTCCAGGCTCCTTAATCTCTCTGACAGGCGGGTGACTGTGTGCAGACCATACACCCCGCTGCCCACAGCTGCTGCAGAAGCAGGGGAAATCACACCCGCCTCTCCATGATGGCTGGCCCTGTGCACGAAATCTTTCTACATGGTGTTTACGCTCCATGGAACACCCTCACATTAAATGGTTCCATTCATTAGTTATTATCAGCCTATATAATTTATATGAAATCACCCAATATCTTAAAAGCGCATGTTTGGAAAGAAAACTAAGCACATACACACAATATGACAGATCTTCAGGACATAAATCCTGCTGTTGTATTCCATTAATGGTACATCTGTACTGATCGTCTAAAATCTCTATTCTGTTTACTTATGATTTGTTTGTAATAAAGGTAAAATGTGTTAATCTCAGCCATTATATTCAGGTTTTCATTTTACCAGCAATTCTCTGGGGGGACTTACCATATACTGGGATGATGATGTCATACAGAGACATTATGGCTTTCTGTTGTGGCAGTGGGTTCTTTCATTTCCTCTAAATTACATTAATTAGACAGGAAAGTCATTCAGATGAATGACATGTACTGAAAATGGCACCTTTTGTTGTATGTTTTTTTTGTATATTCTCTCCCCTATTGGGGTTTGTGGATTCATTTTTTTTCCAATGCCACACTTTAAAATATATCACTTTTTGAATGAACAGCATTTTAATTATGTATTGTGCAAATAAACATTCCTTGTCATTACTGTGGGAAGGGAATAAGACAAGCGTGTCAATAGGATGGGAATTAAATTTGCTTTTAAACAGGATGCCCTGGGAGACCAAACAAACTCGATGAGCTGTAACCACTATACCTAATCAATGACTGCAGTGGATTCCCCATGCTGTCTGAGAACCTCCTAGTAACAGTAGACACATTTGATTTGCATACAATTTTTTTTTATATATCAGCCAAACCATATATTTACAATCACAATAAGAAATGTACTGTAGTTTAACTGTGTTCAGATGTCTCTGTAACTGAATAGGATCCTCAGCATTGAGCTTAGCAGAGTGAAAATTTGCAAAAGTAGTTTTTTTTATGTACTGTGTACAGAACAGCATTGTATTGAGTATGATAAGCTTCACATTTGCATTTACTTTTTTCCCCAACACTTTTAGCCAGTGTGACTTACACATCAGGCAAGGCAGAGTACATGCATATCCCCTGATAATAGAGTTGACTCTGCTACAAACGTCATTACACTATGTTTACAGTCATAGATCTGATACACACACAAGACAGCTGAGGGATGTAAAAGTGCTGTGAATTAACAGCCAGTTTTATGTGCTAGTAGGTATCATAGCAACAGTCTAATCAAAATGCAACACAACCTATGACAGTAAAGATACTACACAATTCATACAAATAAGATGCAATGGGTGTCAGGCAAGTACCTAATGAGTTCAGGATGATATATCGAAGGTTGGTATTCAATGAAGCAGCCAGCAACTGTGAATACAAAGTGGGCATCTCGCTACAGTAAAGGGACTGGTAAATGTCGTTTCACTCTACACTTGCAGGCTTGATGAATGCAGTCAAAACGAGAAAACAGAGAGGTAGGGAAAAAGACGCATTGCAGGTACTGTATTGTGCTAAATTGTATCCTCCCTCTGAGAACACAGAATGATATCTTAGGAGCGTTCCCTGCACCTTTGAATATAAAAAACAAAGAAAGGAATAAATTCCACATTTTGCAATTGTACATGAATAACATAACTGAAATTAAGGGACATATTTCTCCTGGTTTCTTCTGCTTATGCCTACAAGCTATTTGTGAAGTTACTGAGACTACAGATGTACTCAACACTGTAGAATAATAATTTAGAATATTATTTTTAAATTCTCCAAAAGGAGTGAACAGTACATATGCATTTTCTTAAACAAAGCAGTACTACAGTAGTTTATGTCTTCCTCTAGGAACAACGAAAATCAATGGGCTCTTTGTGTTGTTTCTTAATAGTGGCTAATTGAGCTTAAATTTTTACCAAAAAAATATATTAAATGAAGAATAACAGCATGCCGTTAAAGCTTTTCTAATACTGCAAAGGGATGATTACTTGATTACTTGAGCTTTCGAGTAGGTTGTGACTAAAAGTAGTCTACGTACGTAGTCCACACACGGCACACTACAAAACGGAACTATCGTTGTTTTTATGTTTCACCCGGTCACAGTCCTGAAGGACACGCTCTGCTTCGTGTTCGCTTCCATTCCTAACTCGCTACTACATCTCTCACTGTCCGGTCGGCATCTGTCCAAAACTCTGATACGCTCACCGAAGAGAACAACAGTTCATTTGGCTCGACAGAGAAGCCTGGAAGAAGGTAGTATGATTTAAAACTTACGATTTTAAAGATTTTATTTTCAAAATACCACAAAATTAACAGTCTGTTAGCTAGGTTAGCTTAGCTAGTTAGACTGCGGCCCTTATGTGTAGCTCACGCAGCTAACTGGCAGTTAAATATAAGCGGGAACAAACCCCACCAACGCGGTTTAACTGGGTGGCGTGTTGTGGTAAATCGTGCTGGTATAACGTAGAGGTTGTTATTAAGTGTTGTAGGTTATTAGGCCAGCTAATGTTAGCTATCCGCTTTCAAATGTGCATTGTAGCCATAGTGTGTTAGCTCACTGTCTTATACGTTCATACTCGTGGTTAATTCATCTGATCCAAGCGTTTAGATATGTTGGTAGATGGTTAATCTATTACAATAAATTAGATTAATTCTCATGATGCGGATAAAAGCTAATTAGCTAGACAACTAGGTAGCTCACTGATGTTTTTTGCAGTGCTGCTTACACGTGAACTCTGAATTCCTGTTGGGTTGTTCGATTATTTTTTTATTAAGTAATCTCATTTCTTTGATCACTATTACTACAATGTAAATTATGGTCACTCGAGTGTGTTACCATTACTGTGGTGTTTGTGCTTTGTGAACCGCTTACTCTGCTGCTAACAATTTGAAGTTGTGTATTGTTCTTATAACATTGGCTTGGTGCAGGAGACTTGCATATTTTCACCCTGAAAAAGAAGTCGTTTTACCTTTTTTCCAAAGACGAATAAACTTAAAATATATAATGTCAAAGTTGTATGACCCGTAGCTCGCTGGGTGAGTTATGTTCAGGTACTAGTGATGTTTGTTGCAGATTAGGCTCTGAGGTTTGAGGTATGCGCCACTTTTAGTTAGCTGGAGTGTGAACTAGGATTTATTGTTTCCAAAAATCAGTTCAATTTTGAAAGCAGGGGATCATTTTGCACATAACTAGTTTACTACAACACTGAAAACGAAGTAGGCTATATTCTTTAAGTACTTTCTGTTATTTTAATCATTTTATTTAGGTCATTTTATTAGTTTATTTCTTGGTTCTTGGCTTCATCCTGTTTTTTCCATTTCGCCCTTTCATTCATGTGCTATTCATGTTTCAGCTTGGAAAATTCATTTAAAGAAAGTGCTTTAATGTGCCCTTGAAGAAATGTTAAATGGCCTCCCTTCTATTTCTTTTTAAATGTTATCAGTATTTTTTCCTGAAAACATTTGCCATAATGCCTTCAACATACCCAGTAAATATGTAAATGCAATTCTTTTCTCCTCAGTGGCTGTACACTTAATCATTAGCTAAAGATGACTGATCGATACAACATCCACAGTCAGCTGGAACACCTGCAGTCCAAGTACATTGGGACGGGCCATGCAGACACCACGAAATGGGAGTGGCTGGTGAACCAGCACAGAGACTCGTACTGCTCCTACATGGGCCATTTTGACCTTCTCAATTACTTTTCCATCGCGGAGAATGAGAGCAAGGCTCGTGTGCGCTTCAACCTCATGGAGAAGATGCTGCAGCCCTGTGGGCCACCTGCTGACAAGCCGGAGGATGCCTAAGATGGAACTCATTAGCATGCAATGAGAAAATTTGCATGGTTCATGTTAGGAGCAATATACTGGAGATGTCATTGTTGTCTAAACCTTTTTATATATGTGTGTACTCATTTTATGTGTATGCCTGACTTTTGGAAGAAAATACATTAAGAAAAATAGCCTAGTTATGTTTTTTTTCCCCTCCTTACACATCAGACTTGTTTCCGAAATTGTTTACTTTGTAAGGAAAGAGGAGTATATGGTAAATTCGTAGCATTTTCTTCTTTTGTCAACAAAGCCAATTAAATTTTATGCCTTAACAAAGAAGGGATGCTGTAGAATTGGCTTTGATTAACCATAGTTGGCATTAACACAATTGAACAAAAAGCCAGTTCCTTGGTCTAATGTCCAACAGAATGTGTTTGTGCGTGACCACAGATATGGGATTGTGTGTGTGCGTGTGTGAAGGCCCACAATATCGCAATGAGCCTGACGGGGTAAATCCTCACCAGCTGTCCCCACAGTTTGAGTCACGATGGCAGTAGCACAATTTATGCTGTGTCAGACACAGCATACTAGTGCAAGCAGATCTGGTTGTCTCCATTCTCACACTCACGCTGTGCAAGATGTTTTGTTTTGTGGGCTGTGTTCATTGCAGTATTCACAGTTTCTAAGCCTCAGAGGCAGAGGGTCTTTTTTTTTAAAAAAGAGAACTCTCTTGCAAACTGAAATGAGCAGACTAATGTTATCTAAGCCATTACAACTCCAGTAGGTGTCTGTTAAACATTCTGTCAAGTTGATGACTGACTCCTGAGTATAATAAACAGTGCTATCAGCTGTACAAGTTAAATGGATTCTCTCATTCGCAAAGACTTTTTCATTATATTACTCCTGAATATGTCCCTGGCTGACTGCACCAAAGCCTGCTGGAGATATTGTTATTACTGCAGCTCTAATGTGCCTTCGTGGCAGTAACCTCGGTGCTGTCCCTTTTAGGAGGCTGAGTGGAATTCATTTAGTCATAAAAGCCATTACCCTTCTTCACCTCATAAAGAATCATTTGGCAGTTGTTTGGTATTTATAAAAATCTGTACTCTTTTCACTCATTGAATAGATTGTAGGTTTTATGTGATGACCTAGCACTTTCCTGCATCCTGCTGTATAGTCTAATGAGCTTTTAAATATAATTTACTGCTCAATTTTACATTTAGTGCAATTACATTATTATTTGAACCTTAAATTAATCACTTCTACTATGTCATGCTGTAGTACATGTTGTCTACTTCTAAAGCTATTTAAAAACACAATTAGATGAACATTTCATAAACAATTGCTTAGGTGGTTTAAAACCCTGAATGCATTATATAAAGTGTTTTAAATAAGATTAGTTTTGCTCCTTCTCATGGAAAATGCACACGTCAGGACCCTTGCAAATAGAAGCTCTTCAGAAGTACATTACATGCTCTGCTACCTTTGTGCATGAAAGCACCTCTGTGCAGCGCTTTGATTCATGGCCTGCTATTACACCTCGGTTGATCTGTGCACAGCATGCAAGACTAAATTGTTGCTGGAATATGAGTTGGAAACATAATGGAAGAAAGAGTTGACTGGGTAAAATGATGTGAAGGAAGGGAAGAGAGGTACACTGCCTCTCAGAAAAACAATTCTATTGAGAGTGGACACAAAGATGTAATGAGATTTAATGATGCAGTGCATGTGTTAGGGGACATCGAGTTCATAAGCACGGTGTACTGTTTTGTTAAAAATAACTGGAACCAACGTACAGAATGACCCTTAAATTTGAAATTAATATCCATAAGGAAACAATTGTTTTCTCTATACATAGTGAACCCTATTTTAAGGAACCATTGGTAACATTATGTTCAAACCGATATATTCATATACTATCTCTGAGGACTGCAACCTAAAGATGAAAACTTTGTTCTGTGTTCCAGTTGTGTTAAGTCTTATGTGAGTGCATGTACGCTCTGTGAGGCAAGACCCTTCGGACGTCATGCTGATAGCCAGGCACGGCATCAATACTGAGAACTCGGGGCATTTACACAGGCAGCTGTGCGTGGTACCAGGTTCCACAGATTAGTGCTGTAGTCTGACTGTCTCTGCTTTTGCCTTGACATTGTCCTCATTCCTTCACTTCAGTCTGTCCACCAGACTTCCTAGAACTCTGCTCTTTACCCAGAAGTCTCCACTGGACTGTTGATAGAAACAGTGGAAGCAAATCAGAACATAACAGCATATTTCATTGAGTTTCCGATAAATTAGCCCATGCAGGATGAGTTTTAACTGAAAAAGATTGTATAGCTGCCTGCATTCAGAATCACTTTTACAGCAAAATATAAAATGAGCATCACTGGCTCGGCGCCTTTTCAAATCTGTTCGTGAAAACAAGCACTGTTACCCAGTGTGTATTTGCATTTATGTCAAACCTACTCTTATCTGCTAATGGACCATTTAAAGCAGGACCTTGTATGCTGTACAAATATGTACTGCACAAACACGTCTTTGCCCAGTTGCACTCGCTCGTAGCTCACTGGTCTGTCTCCATCAGCGAGCGCTTTATACCACTCAGTCAAGATAACACTTAGTGTAGTTGTAGTGTACAGCAAGCATTATCATAATAACAAAAGATCTAGAGAAATCACTGGGTCCATTGGAATAAATTTGAATTTTTACAAATACATAATGAATTGTTTGGTTCTCCTGTATTTTAGCATGAAACTGCTATCACACATATTTGTTCATATATTCATATTGTAAATACTCAATTAAGGACATCAGGCCTGGTAGACATTTATGACCAGTCGCCTGATATGGTCACAGTCTGGGCCTGTAACACCATCAAGATTACCGAGAAAGACGAAACATTTCCCTGAAGTGCAAGTCTATTTTCAAGACAAACGCGCAGTTCGACCCACACCATCTGATTCAGGAGCTAGAGAGTCCAAATCGAAGCGAGGCTGCTTCTCCTGGCCTGCGCATTTTGCCTTTACCGCAGACTTCCCCCGAGGAGCCAGCCAATCGCGCGTGCCGGCACGCCGCATTCTCCTCCAGTGCTCGAGCGCTTTCACGACCACAGTCCATTAAACCATTCAGATTGCCGCCACTTTATCACCATTAAGCACAGTGGCCGTGGGGGAGGGGCAAGGTGGTGGCAGACAGAAGCCATTTAGCACACTGACAATTACAACGCTTTGATGTCCATAAACATGCGAGCGTAAAAATGTGTTATATGAGAAAATAATTTACAAGGTAAATACTTTAGATGTCTAATAATTGAGAACAAATGTTGAGTTAATTATTATTGTAAGTATTTATTTTTGTCCAATTGATTTTAGATATTCTGTGAGATGTGATTTTTTTCCCCCTCAGGCTGGAATACCTGTGGGAAATTCTCATTCCTGCCTCAATAAAAACAATAAATACTTTAGCTATCGGAAGCCTATATGAATATATTGTAAACCAGAACTGTTCTAGGGTAAACAAAAAACATGGGGAGTTACTGCTTGCATTTGTAGTGTCGTGTGTCTATTAAACTCACTGCTCTGCTGCACCTTTTGTAGGCCTACCTGTTCATCACAAGACAACTATAAATATTGATCTGTGTATTTGTTCAGAGTCCATTTACTGTAATCCACTAAAAGTATCTGTTGGTTAGTCTTCACTCATCTTTTCATTGGTACTCCAATGACACCTCTCTGACAATCAGGGTGAGACTGTCATACCACAACAAAATCACTGTTCATTTAAATTGATCTCTGTGATCAATACCGCTCAAAATAAAAGCACAGTGATCCCATTGTCAAATAATGGAACTGTGCAACATGTGCAAGTAAAAAGAAAGACAAATTATTTTCATCTATGTCAGTATTCACAATTAAGACAAAATATCTTAAGAAACATGTTTAGATCAAGACCATGCCATAACAAATTCATCACGGTGTCTTGGATTTGGCTTCTCTGTACCTACACTGAATATATATAAACTATTATGAAAATATATATCTTAAACATTATTTTATAAAGTGACCTATTTTTACAACTCAAATCTAAATTTGAATCAAAGTGATTTCCCTAGTCAAATATGATTTGACTCATCCGAAATACCAGTTTCAACAGTTCCAAGAGAACAGAGGAGTCACTTCAGTGTTTTGGACTCTGAGCCTCCAGAACCGGAACCATGCATCCTTATTAAAATACATCAAACTAGAAATCAGTCTGGTTTGCAGCATACTAGTTATATTCACATGTATAATATGCACATTTGTACAACAACTGATTAAAAATAATTTATACATTTTCTAGAATAACTGTTTGCAATGACAAAATAATACTTTCAGCATTTGACTTAAGTACATGTGTGGAAACAGCACATTAAATCAGCTATAACTTTGATCCCACAGCATTTTACAATGCAACATAAAACTATTTTTACATTGGCAGTTTACATTAAAAATAGATTATTTTACCTGACTGGTTTCACTGGAAAAACACACCAAGGTGGCCCAGAGCACAGCTAAAAAGATGAGGTGTCGTTTGGTCAGACAACATGCACCAATCAAAAACATGGGGGGAAAAACCAGATTTCACTGCACACGTTTAAACAAAGCATGTAGTATTATTTGACAGTTTCTGTTAATAAAAAAACCCCACAATATAGTGATACTCATTGTCAGTGTTCAGTTTGGTCTTTACAGTTACTGCCTGGGAGTCCCATCTGGTTGCTCTCATTACAGACGAAAGGTCAAAGACATGAAGGCTGCAACTATACGATTAAAAATGTGAAAGAGAAAACGAAAGGTTTAAAACATTGATGGCAATTGATCCTTTTCAGACCAAAGAGAGGAAATTTTACAGCGTACCCAGACACTCAAAAACTGCTTCTTGGAATTAACAAAAATAAATAAATAAAAAACATTTCAGAACCAAAAAAAAAAGAAACAATTTTAGTTTAAGGATGTCCTCAAAGTCTGGGTAGAGCAATAATGCTGCTACACTGTGGTCATGAGTTGATCTTCTGGAGGTCAGGTCTTGTCCACTTCAATTTCTTTTGTAAAGTATTGTTAAGAATCATGTGAATATGCTTTTTAAAATATCTTTTGACATGCATGAATATTGTGAGATACTAAGGGACTGTAATACTGCTTTAAAAACTCAGTCATACAAAACACACAGCCTCAGCAGATTTAGATATAATACTATGGAGTGTCATAGAGAAGTCACCATCATCCCTTACTGTGTGTGCCGCTGAGGCAGGCCGTGTAACATCCTGGACTGCTATGGTAAATTACAACAAAAACAAAACCTTCAAGTTTTGTCCTTAGTGTGTGCAAAAACATTACAAAAACAAAAAAACAGGGCAAAACAACACCACAGGACAGACCAAGGCACCTGTCTGCATTCACATTCGCTCAGGTCTGGAGGCCTCTGTGTGTGTGTGTGTGTGTGTGTGTCCAGAGTTCTCTGGTCCCGCCGCAGCGTTCCAGCCCTGTGAGGCATCCAGGGTGACGGCCGAGCACACGGGAGCGGCCGGTACCGGGGGAGAGATGACGGACCACATGAGGCCCCACTGCCGTCTCTGCGGCGGCCGGCGGGGCGGAAGGACAGGAAGAGAGAGGCCAGAGTGGGCAGCAATCCAGCAACGAGGACCGCCTCAGGGTCGGTGGAACCTGCCAAGGCACAGTGGGAGCAGGTATCTATTTTAGCAGCATTCTCAGTGGGCCAGGGAGAAAACAGACCCAAGCAGAATTCATGGTAGAACAAGGAAATCCTCTCCAAGGAGGAGGCTAACAAGCTTCTCTTACTGGCATCTACATCTTACATACAGCCAAGAAGAAACTAAGATATTTCACTTAATACAGATTTCTAGGGTAAAATGTAACACAGAAAATACAGGTTGTATAACTCTATAAATAATTAGACAGACACCCATCATCTCATAGCACCCTGTACCTCCTTGGGCCTTCAGAACTGCAACAATCTGTCATATTTGTCATAGCATATACTCTACTAGGTGTTAAAATTGTTCTGCAGGAATCTTGGCCCATGCATGCAGGATAGCTCATAAATCACTGTGAAGCTCTGAAGAGCCTGCTGTACCTCTCCCCAGAGATGCTGTAGAGGATTAAGATCTGGGACTGTGAATGCCAAGGAAGCAAGGAAAAGTCTCTGTCATTTTCCTGGAACCAGTCCAGGACTACACAGCCCTTGTGGCCCGGTGCGTCGTCCTGCTGAAAATATCGTTCTGCTGTCTTACAGCTGCCGTCCCCTCGTGGCCATAGGGTACAACACTGGCCACAACCTTTCCATCCACAGGTGTCAGAACACCCAGGGTGTGCCAAGAAAACATTCCCCCACACTGTTACTTCACCTCCACCAGCCTGAACTGTTCACACCTGACAGGAAGGGCTCATCGATTCATGCCTCCTGCCCCAAGCTCTGACCCTCCCGTCAGCATGGTGCAACAGTAATCTGGATTCATCCGACCAAACAATGCTTTGCACTCTCAGTGATCCAATGTTTCTGCCCTTTTGCTCACTGGAGTCTTGCCTTTGTTTCCCTCAAACAGCGACGTTTCTTGACACGCTCATCTGCTCTTACAGTGGGGAAAATAAGTATTTAGTCAGTCACCAATTGTGCAAGTTCTCCCACTTAAAAATATGAGAGAGGCCGGTAATTGACATCATAGGTAGACCTCAACTATGAGAGACAAAATGTGAAAAAAAAATTTGAGAAAATCATTTTGTCTGACTATTAAAGAATTTATTTGCAAATAATGGTGGAAAATAAGTATTTGGTCAATAACAAAAGTTCATCTCAATACTTTGTTGTATGTCCTCTGTTGGCAATGACAGAGGTCAAACGTTTTCTGTAATAAGTCTTCACAAGGTTGGCACACACTGTTGCTGGTATGTTGGCCCATTCCTCCATGCAGATCTTCTCTAGAGCAGTGATGTTTTGGGGCTGTCGGCGGGCAACACGGACTTTTAACTCCCTCCAAAGGTTTTCGATGGGGTTAAGATCGGGAGACTGGCTAGGCCACTCCAGGACTTTGAAATGTTTCTTACGAAGCCACTCCTTTGTTGCTCTGGCAGTGTGCTTGGGATCATTGTCATGCTGAAAGACCCAGCCATGTTTCATCTTCATTGCCCTTGCTGATGGAAGGAGGTTTGCACCCAAAATCTCACAATACATGGCCCCATTCATTCTTTCATGTACACGGACCAGTCGTCCTGGTCCCTTTGCAGAGAAACAGCCCCAAAGCATGATGTTGCCACCTCCATGCTTCAGTTGGTATGGTGTTCTTTGGATGCAACTCAGCATTCACTGTCCTCCAAACACGACGAGTTGTGTTTTTACCAAATAGTTCTCCCAATACTCTTCTGGAACATCCAAATGCTCTCTAGCAAACTTCAGACGTGCCTGGATATGGACTGGCTTAAGCAGGGGGACACGTCTGGCACTGCAAGATCTGAGTCCCTGGCGTCGTAGTGTGTTGCTGATGGTAGCCTTTGTAACGTTGATCCCAGCTTTCTGCAGGTCATTCACTAGATCCCCCTTTGTGGTTCTGGGATTTTTCCTCACCGTTCTTGTGATCATTTTGACCCCACGGGCTGAGATCTTGCGTGGAGCCCCAGATCGAGGGAGATTAGTAGTGGTCTTGTAGGTCTTCCATTTTCTGATTATTGCTCCCACAGTAGATTTCTTCACACCAAGCTGCTTGCCTATTGCAGATTCAGTCTTCCCAGCCTGGTGCAGGTCTACAATTCGGTTTCTGGTGTCCTCCGACAGCTCTTTCGTCTTCACCATAGTGGAGTTTGGAGTGTGACTGTTTGAGGTTGTGGGCAGGTGTCTTTTATACTGTTAACAACTTCGTTAACAAAAACGTGCCATTAATACAGGTAATGAGTGGGGGAAAGAGGAGCCTCTTAAAAAAGAAGTTACAGGTCTGTGACCGCCAGAAATCTTGCTTGTTTGCAGGTGACCAAATACTTATTTTCCACCATTATTTGCAAATAAATTCTTTAAAAGTCAGACAAAATGATTTTCTCAATTCTTTTTCACATTTTAGCCCTATCCGGACGGGATTAGTTTCTCAGGGGGTCCTGGGGTAATTTTCACTTTTACGGGGGGTCCTCTGTGATTTTAATCCCGTCCGGAACGAGCATGTCCGTGTTTTTCTCAGACGTCCTCAGAGAAAATTACAGGCGGAATTACCTACTGTTTTTCGCTGTACTCCGTGGTCGTCTGGTAATTTTAGTCCCGTCCGGATCCACATGTCTGAGTTTATACATGCAGACATCACCTCGCGTTTAATAAAACAGCTATATGTCCACTGCCACGCACCGTAGTTACACGTTGGGCGCGCGTTTTCACGGAGATCCACGTAAAGACAGCGGCGAGCGAAAATGGATTTACTGGATTTTTTAATGGATTTATTTTATTTTATTTAACGGATTTATTTAGCTATTTACATTCATTAGCGATTTTTTATAATGTGTTTTCTGTATTGGTTTAACAAAATAGCTTAACTTAAACGGAGATCTTAAATGCTGAACTGAACAGTAGTAAAGTTAAAAGTTAAAAATGAATCATCAGAGTTGGCAGTGTGACATTATTAAACATGCTATCACGTGACAAGGCGATGTCATGTGACCGAGAAAGCCAAAAACTCACGGGTCCTCCTGTTTTTTCAATTGCTGTCCGGATGCAAGAGTTTTATCACTGAGTACAAGGGTGAAATATTTTTCACAGACGTCCCCCTGAAAAACTAATCCCGTCCGGATAGGGCTTTTGTGTCTACCTATGATGTCAATTACAGGCCTCTCTCATCTTTTTAAGTGGGAGAACTTGCACAATTGGTGACTGACTAAATACTTATTTTCCCCACTGTAAGAGCAGATGAGCGGGTCAAGAAACGTTGCTGTTTGAGGGAAACAGAAAGGCAAGACTCCAGTGAGCAAAAGGGCAGAAACATTGGATCACTGAGAGTGCAAAGCATTGTTTGGTCCCCACTGTATAGCCCGTCCATGCTAAGAAACGATGAGTTTTGTGTTCTGACACGGTCGTTGGTGCATCGCTGTTGTATTCGGTTCCAGTTTGCTTGACTGTGCAGAACGATTCTCGACATCTTCTTCTGACCCCTTTCATCACAGAGTTGTTTACATCCACAGGATTCCCTTTCACTGGATGTTTTTTTCTCAGCCACGCCATTATCTGTATACTCTTGACACCATGGCAGGAGACATCCCAACAAGACTTTTGAAATACTGCCCCTGAATAGTGTAGCACCTGTGACTGGCCTTGTCTGCTGACTTCGCTCAATTTCCACATTCTATCAATCTATCAATTCTATCAATCAATTCTATCAATCAATGGAAAAATGCCTCACTTGAGTGTCTGCTGCACATAGCAACATGTCTAATTTCCATACAAGAAAGCCCCAGTTGGACAGGACAGGTGCTCCAATAAAGAGACTGTGTGTGTGTGTGTGTGTGTGTGTGTGTGTGTGTGTGTGTGTGTGTGTGTGTGTGTGTATGTGTGTCACACACAGGTGAGGAAGGTGACTCACCTTGTGAATTGTTTACTTTCCTCATGAACTTCCATCTCTTTGCTTTTGAACTCATTGAGCTCCTTGCGTATAGCAGCCTGTCAAACAGAGAGATGACCATGAGTAGTTAGATAGGTGGTCAGATATGATCATTTTTAGTTGAAAACAACAATCAAAATTTGTTCAGTTTTAAAACATCAGTGTAACCTTTTGATCAAATCCAGAACTAGGACATGTCTAGCAAATCAGACCAAATGATGAGTTCATTCACAGATGTCTGATAAGACAAAATGCAAGCTTCTTTCCACACTGTCTAACAGATCTTGGATCCATTACTCTGGTATTTTCAATGTTCTGGTTATGACAGACCAACAATTAACAACTATATTACAGTTTTTCTCAGTCGATTTGGTTCATTTCTCAGATCAGAATTGAAATTCTCAAAATTGTTCATTCAATCTCCACATCTCCGTGTCACTTGTGCACATCATAATTGCATTTCTCATTGTGTTTAACATTTTGCAAAATGCTTTTGTACATTTTGCAAATGGACATCGACAATTGTCTGTTGTTTTTTACATTATCAGTTGCTTATGTCATGTTTATCAAAATGTGTTGTACGGATTGTTTGTTGAATTGTCTTACCCTCCAAAACATTTAGTATTTAGGTCATCGCCTGGGTCATTATGTGCAAAAGTGCTGAACATGTCATAATCTCTAAGGTATCATTTTACATTTATTTATTTAGTTTATTTTTTGTTACATATTGGTAATTTATCCTAATTTGAGTATTCAGTTACAGTAAGAAAGGAAATTTGTGAAAGTTTAGATCAATCAATGGTCTCAACCATAGGTCAGAGGTGCGTCTCATGAACCTTTACTGTAATTGGCAAACATTTATAGACGCTAAACACTGCAGTATCACAAAGACTCATAATGGAAAGACAAGGCCATGTACAGGATGAACAGCCAAGAAGAGGGGTTAGACTGTGTGGTGTAGAGGGGTAAGTCTGTGTGGTGTAAGGCTGAGGGGACAAAACAGTGAAATAAGGGCAACATTTGTGGACCATGTTTTACATGCAAGTCATGGTCTTACAATGGCTGAAGCTGGTCACTGGGTGCAGCCGAATATTGGAAGATCAACTGTGTTTTCAATCGTTCAAACATTTCATAGAGAAAACATGTATGTAATTCAGAAATGTGCTCTCTGCTGTAATGCTGCACATTGACATAAATTCTGACATGTTATTCAATTCTTTTTTGCATTTTTGCATTCTTATACCATATAGGATATCAAGACTAGCTCATAGGGGTAGCAGAGGTTCCATTTTCACACAACAAGAGGAGCCTGTATGTGCTCAGGTTGTTTTGAATGTGTAGAATAAGTTTCAAATTTTGCAGTTTTTCCAGTCAGTTGTCTGTCTTTTCTGAATTTCAATCAGATTTGTTTTTGTCAATAAATTGCAGTGCGAACAATACAGTCAAACAGTGATGTGTAACTTTGTGTTCCATGTACGTTTGTATGTGTGTAACATGTATTTGATATACCACAGAATGTGCAGCATTCTTGAAATCAAAAGCTTAAGAATATACAATCTACACTGACTGTGATTTGTAGTTGCACTGACAACATGACTAAGTATTTTGACTGGCTTGTTCATAGGCAATGGCACACAGACTAGATACTCTGATGGCACTGACAAAGTGCCTGACCTAAAAATGCTTTTGAGGCAAAAATAAAGAATTTTGAGTGAAGTATCTGCTTTTGCAGGTATTTCATTGAGTTTAGCTGTTTGCACTAACTGTTTAACTGTTTTGATAAATACACTTTTTGTGATGCCAATGTAAACCATGATGTGAGAAATGTACCAAATAGACTGAGAAAAACTGTAAACACAATCTTACCATTTTTTTTGCATTCAAAAACAAACTTTAACTTTAATGGCCAGCAGGTGGCACCAGAACCTCAAATAATACCAGTAAACCAGCTATTACCGTTTTTTGCAATTGCTAAGACACAAAAAGTGGTCCTTATAGCTCAATTTCTGAAACAACTAACCCATGTAGCCTATCTATTTACCGGTGTGCCAAACCTTAAGCACATTCTCTGCCTTACACTCATTTAGAAATGCTAAAACACACTTTTTGCAAAACTTTAAACACAGTTCTTCACATAAGACACAACATTCAAAACTGAAAACCATGTGTTTGTTTTAGAAAACACTGCCACACAACTGCTACACTCACCTAACCAAAATACCGTACACAGTTCTCACACGTTACAACACTTCTAGCTCATTTTTACAAATTGTTATCAGAACTTGATCCCTATAAAGAGGCCACAAGTTGCAAATCTTGGTTTGCACAACAATGGAGGCTAATACTTCACAAAGAGGTAGAGGACGAGGAAGAGGACAAGGAAGAGGAAGAACACAAACAACCATCACGGATGAGATCCAGGCCACTTTGGTTGTCCATGGAGGCCATCGTGAACATTGTCATATCAAACAACAGTATACCTTTACGACAACTACAACAGCACATCATTACTGACAACATCACTTTCAGCAACATTCAATCAGTGAGCCTATCTGCACTGGGCCGACTCCTGAGAAGACATCAAGTGCATATGAAGCAGCTATACAGGGAACCATTTCAGCGCAACTCTGACAGTGTGAAGGAACTGCACTATGAATATGTGCAAGTATGCTCTGCTATCCTCTTACTTATACTTTACTCCAGTGTCCTGTGCCACACAATGTTGAGTATGATATATGCCCATTTCATTCGGTCAAATACAGTACTGTAATACTGTAATGTTTGGTTTCAGAGAGTAATGGAGCTAGATGTTGCAGCAGTGGAACACAAGTTCCTTTATACTGATGAAGCTTCAACCTTGCCAAAACAAGATGCAGAGGAAGAAACGTCATAGGACACAGTGCCATAGTCAGTGTCCCTGCAGCGTGGTGGGAACATCACAATGTGTGCAGCCATTTGCCACAATGGTGTTGTCCATCATCATGCTACTTTTGGTCCTTACAACACTGCTCACATCATCACCTTTCTCAACACTCTACACAACATACTCAACATGCTTTTTCCAAAAGTGTGAGATGTTTTGCCTGTTGTGTGTGTAGCATTGGCTTCTGTGTGTTAAGTTTCGACAAAAGAGACACAGTTTCAGAAATTCTGTCTTAGCAACTGCAAAAAACTGTAAATAGATCAGAGACAATATATCTCCTGCTAATACCAGGTGGGACCTCAGCAAAACTTGGTAGTTGAAAGACTCTAAACTCAATCTAAACTACAGATTCCAAATTCATGTGTAATTTACAACTTGTCCCCATCGTCTCATAAAACAGGCTGCAGGTTGGCTGTAGTTTTTCCTCTCCTGCAGGTCGCAGCTGAGACGACTCTTTCTCAGAAGAACAGTCTCTGCTTCTCCTCTAACAAGTGGGTTTTTGCAGCTTCTCTGGGTTACATTTGCACCACGACTCCCTTGGTTGTTCATTAAAGGAACACTGGTGAAACAGGTGATGTTAGAGGGTGGCCTACTTTGTCAGCAGGGGTGAGTCTGGTCCAGGGCTTGTCAGCACGGCGGTCGTAGTCTTTCGCATCGGTCACCTCCACATACTCGTTGAATCGCAGGATCCGCCGTGCCACCAACTCAGCGACCGTTGGCCGTACACTCAGCTGAAGACAAAAGGAAAAATGTTTTAGACACCATATGAGGTCGTGGAACATTCCACTGTGTGTAAGTAGTGGATCTTTAAGGGCACCTGGTTTGCCAGTTAACATAAAGGCCAAATCCTGGCTCTTGTTAATAAAAATGAGCCACATAGCTTTAAACTCGCACTTTACATCCAGTAGATGGCGCAACACACTACAGATTCTTTTTTGGCTCTGCATGATCTGAGCCAACTTTTCCAACAACATGGTAACACACAGGTAACTGTTAGACGCTGTAATGATTATTAGACTGCACACACTCTCATTTAAGATGACCCTAACACTGATGCTTCTGGATAATGGGCCTCTCATCAGGAAGGATTCATTACAGTGCCTTATGCTAGCCTGCATAGGATGACAACACTGACAAATACTTAAATTGCTGAAGTTAAAGATTTTTTTAGCATATGCTTTAAGTTTTTAAAGCTCAGTCTAAGAATAGAAGTTGGATCAGATAAAGGCAGACCGTGGAGAGTTCTGAATGTTTGAGTCATACCTTTCTCGAAAGCCGCCTTTTAATTTCTTGCTTGGCCTCTTGCTCCTCCTCCTCATTCTTTTCTGCAGTGACAGAACAGAAGAGCAGCAACTGTTATATGTTTCAAAGGACATAGACACAACCCTACACAGCTCAGACCAAAACCCGCTGTACAGGGAGAGCGTATACCCGCGCACAACCGACTCTTTTTCGAAGAGCCTGCAGCGAGAAACCTCTTTATTCCCGACTGGCTTACAGAGCTAGAACAGGTTTGTGGAACATTACTCCTGAAAATGCAGAACTGCACAAATTCTTCTTGCCAAAATATATACGGACTAAGGGAAGATGTGGACTGGGTGGTCACCAGTTCCCTGGATGCTGGTCTGCTGGTCAAACAGCATTTGCCCACAACCGCTTTGCCATTTATAGCAAATTTTCTGCTTAGAAAAAAGAATCCTTTAGTGGACTTCTTTAGAAGCTAGTGAGTGGTTCCTATGCAGCCTGTATGACGGTCCTCATTGTGGTGTTTAATTCCTACCTAAACCACCTGCTGCCCTCACTAATCACCACTCTCTTCTACTATTGAATCCACGTCACACAGCAACTCACCCCCAAGCGCACTGAGGCTCTTGACAATGGTGTATGCCTATAAAACAGACACACAGACGGGCACCATATGCGTCACTGTGTGAAAGTCTTTGTCTTTTCATGTTAGTGGTGGAAAAGGCCCAGAGTTATGCTATGGATCCAATCATACAGGAGGAGGACGGGTCCGAATGGGTTAAGGAAGAAAAAAATTGCACAGTAACACCATGCAGATTTGAGAACAACTGTCCACAGTCCATAGAACAATATTCAGTACTAATGGTGTAGTGATTTAAATTCAGTGTCTAAAAAACTGAATACATAAATGATCAGAACTCCCTTCAGACTCTTATTAATAAAAGACTTGATGTGAGACAGTTCATGATTTTGTTTTATTCAGTTAAGATTTGCACCACAATATGCTACTCTGTAATCTCCACTCTGTGTAGTAATATATCTTGAGCTCTACAGAATCAGTAAGACTTCACACATACAATATTAAAAGCTGAAGTGAATGTGAATGGGTGTTTAACATGGCGGTGGGTCATAGACAAGAGACAGCGTGAGCAGAGAAGACACAGTGACACCTCCCATGATTCCATTCCTCTCCCTAAACATTCCTTAGTTTAGATTTACAGTATTCAATGCTTAATGTGTTGTTTCAAACTGCTGAGTGTGTGTGTGTGTGTGTATGTGTGTGTGTGTGTGTGTGTGAGTGTGAAGAAGGTGACTCACCCTGTGAATTGTTTACTTTCCTCATGAACTTCCATCTCTTTGCTTTTGAACTCATTGAGGTCCTTGCATATAGCAGCCTGTGTGTGTGTGTGTGTGTGTGTGTGTGTGTGTGTATTTATTTAGTAGTTTTCAGTCATCATCACACATTTCTCTCATTAGGTAGTCCTGTTCTGCTTGTTTGCCATGTGTGAGTCTTGGCAAACAGATGAGCTGTTTGTGAACAGAAACGTGTTTCTTCTCCTAGTCAATGTCGAACGGTACAATATCGGTACACCCCGACTGAATCTAATCAAAACTAACTCCACATCATTACATTGCACCAAAGAAATATATATTACTACAGTGGAAACTAGCCAAAAGATTCTGGAGTTTGTAGGCAGCTGAGGTGAAGCGGAAGTCAATCTTGAGGGTTCACTGATCACAAAGAAACACCCAAGTCACGGGGACTGAGTTAACGTGAACACACCCCCGCCATGCCGAGATGAGAGAGACACGCTACTCACGTTTCAGAATGTTTCTCTGTTCCAGCTCTTCTGTGGTGGGCCTCTGACTCAGGCGTCTGGGAGGGAGGGGGTGCAAACAGTGAGGTGATCACAGTAGTAATGATAATCACCCAACATGTACAGCCTATAGATTTTTAAAGGAACTGCCCATAAACACAGAGGACTCAAAGAAAAGTTACCAGAAAATGTTTTATGACTTAATTAGACAGCCACAATCAGGAAAGGTCAAAATGATCTGTTCAGAGTTCACCAGCAGCCTGCATGGTCATTAAACATTATGGTATCTTTTCCTTTCAATGCCACTGCAGTCCAACGTGTGTTATTAAAATTCAACACAAAAAAGAAAACCACAGCGATCCCCATCAGCGAGTTTGTAAATATGAATGGTTTGACCAATTGCACTTTAATGGCATTACAAACAAGAGAGGGATGAAACAGGAAGGAAGGTGGACGTGCAGACGCTAGCGCGACCTTACCTCACCAGCTTGCATCCGATCTGCTGTCGCAGTTCCTGCCGCTCCGTCTCCGACGTCCGAGGAAGAATGTTCTTCTCCTCCAGCTCCTTCTTGCTGGGCCTGTTGCCAAGTTTGATGGCAAGCGTGTCCCTGCGACGGATTTTATTGGCAAGGGAACCTGTGGAAGCAAAAATCTCTCTAATCACTTTATGGCACTTCCCTTGTGCCACCATTAAAATCACAGAAAATGAAGGTGAGAGAAAATGAAGAAAGGGAGAGATGGAGACAGACAGAAGAGAGAGAGAGAGAGAGAGAGAGAGAGAGAGAGAGAGAGAGAGAGAGAGAGAGAGAGATTGATCTGTACAACAAAGCTCAGAGGCAAAGTCAAGCCAACAGAAATATCAAGACGCCAAAGAACACCGACGCTCCTGACAAACATATCAAACACATACATGCTTAAAGTTTAGATTTTGGCATTGCATTTCTTTGCTTGAATATGTAATAGGGGATGGCAGGAGGATTATGGCAAGATAATAACCTTGCAACAATAGCACCATGCTAGATTTTTTACACGAGTAACATTACAGGCCTCCAATGTCTGGCACTTCTACATTAAATTAGCCACTTCTCTGCAAGCAAGCCATTGTTTAAGCATTCATGATCAAGGAGGAACTGTAACCATTATTTCTGTGCTCTGTGTTATACTGTGCGTTGTTCATTAGAACTAGTATGTTTGATCTTATTATCACACAGTATCACATACTTTCATGTAGTATGGTAGCAAAACAAGGCTAGTTCCAAGTTGATCAGTTGATCAAGAGGACTACACCGTGATGACTGCTAACTTTCTTAAGGCCATGTAACTCAAGAAAACACATACTGGAAGTATACTCATCCTCTTCATCATCCTCATCCTCATCTCTGTAGAGTACAGGCCCATCCGAGTCAGAGTCGTTGGCCTGTGCGTCTTGCGCTGCGTCGGGAATGATGGTCACGTCTGTGCCTCTTTCAGCCCTGGAACAGATTGGCCACACGAGAGATTCCTTAGTCAAGATGGCCTCTTAACGGCAAGGCCATCTGCAAATAGGTTCACTCACAGGCTGCTCACAACCCCTCCATTTTCAGTTCAGTTTTTAATCGACATGTTTAAAGTTCAGCAACTCCCTTAAGCATCATCATGGTACGTTTGCCATTAGGAAGTGTCAAACACCGGTTGGCAAACTTTAGCACAAAGTAGCCCTGTGCCAGTGTACCAGTTATCATGTGTACTGGGCATGTAAGGATTTTCATTATGAACAGAGTTCAAAGTTACTCGACAGGAAGTGAGATCATATACAACAATGCCACACTCGTAAACCTCAGTGAGCCATGCCACAGTGCCCTTCGTGCCACTTTAAGCTGAGATACATGGATAATGTATCACAGCTAAATGTGTGGATGTTTAAACACTCACTATCCACAGCACACTGAATCAAAAGTATTGGTTAGAAAATCTAAACATTTTGTTTTCAGGAAAAACATTTCCAGAATGTTTTCCTGTCATCAGCAACATTCAGCACATAAACAGGAAGTGTCGGTTAGCACTCAACCACAGAGCAGCTCAAACCACGCCTGTACTTACTGTTGGTCACCGTTTGCTGCACCCTTCTCCTTCTTGGTCTCCTCCTCTGTTCTCAAACGCTCTCCTGGGCTGTCCGAGGAGCTTCTGCTGGAGGTTGTCGTGAAGGACGTCTCCTCCACAGCCCTGTTTACAGGTGGCTGGCTCCGGTCAGGCTCTTCACGGTGTTCGGACTCCTTTCCGGCGTCTTTGTGAACCCGAGTCGTCTCCTTAAGCGTCTTCGAGTCTGCCCCACAGGCTGGAGCCCCGTTCCCTTGGTCCTTTGTGGACGTGCTTCCCCCCGCTGGGCTCTGGGTCTCACATGGAGCTTTGGCTGGAGGCTGGGGGGACCTGGAACAGCTGGCTTTCTTTCCAGGCCTGTTTTCATCTGGAGCCAACTCTGACACACTGTCTTTGGGGTCCTTCACACACGTTGCTGAGGCCTGTCCAGGGGCGTGAGATGAACTCTTTGACGTGCCAGCAGTTTTCTTCGGATTGGAGGATTTAGCTGTGAGGAAATGGCACTGAATGAGAGCAGAGCTTTGTTTTAGTCCTGAAAACCTCATTGAGCGACAGGCTTCTCTGTCTTGGCCCTGATAGTGATTGGGTAGGTTAAAGTCAGCTACATGACAGCCATAAATAAATATAGAAAGGTCATAAAACAAACATACTGTCTATAAAACAATAATAAACTATTTATTTGACATCTGAGATCATGAAATTTATGATTGGAGTTAGCTAAAGAGCCTCCACAGCTTTATGTTAGTGTAGTCTCCAGAAAGGATCCATTTGTGCTGTCATTCACAATTTGTGCCATGGCTTAGTTGGCATAGTTAACAGACATTACCCATTTACATCCACAGTGATTTCTCCAAAACAATACAGCTTGCAATAAATAATACATAAATATAACTTAAGGATCACAACTCAGAGATTCTCTTTCACATTTCAGAGATCTCAGAAAAACAGAATTCTTTTTAGAGAGACTACAAGGAGAAAGTACCATGTACCAAGTAAGCTAAAATGTAAGTCACTCAGTGTTTACAGTGTAAAAGAAAAAAATTCTCCAAATCAGGTTTATACAGTTCAGAGATTTTTCTAACATAGTATAAACGTCAACAAATGTAGAATATCGTCAGACCACCAGCGTTACACAGCACCAGAGAGAACGGAGAAGGAAAGGCCAGGAAGGACTGCAGAGTGCCGCCACGTACCACATACCACATACATGCAGTCTACACGGCTCAAGCAAAACAACATGCAAAACATGGGCAGCACAAGGTCGGCATTCATTAGCATCACACTTCATGTCAGAAAGAACAACACAGAACAGTGGGCACGTAACCCAGAATCAGAGGCACCCACACGAGACACCAGATGAAAGTATTCTTGAAAATTAGGGCTGTACAGGGCTGGACCCAAAAACAATCCAAGCATGTAACAGGACTCACAAGCGTTAATAGGGAAGTTGTGATAGAGTTCATCTGCCAAGAATGCTTCAATATACATTTCATCATTTCCGCTTTTAGCAAAATAGCCGTCAAACTCCAGTGAGCTGTTGAGGTAACCCACCCTAAGGTGGGTATCATATGGATCTAATTTGAGCTTTTATAAAGGTAGTGGCTTTGAAGAACTTCCGCTGATTAACATGTAGCTATGCATCAGCCACCTAAGACGACACCTTTAAAACCTCGTGAGTGTTACTGGATGACACCTGTAGGGAGCAACAGGACAGTACAGTGCTGAGGATCACGTCCAGAGAGAAGCAGGAGTCCACCATGCACGGCACATCCATCAGGCATGCAAACATCACGCCCCTTCACAACGTCCAACCCTCATACTCACCAGGCCCACGGGCTGTGTTTCGGGGGTTTTGTTTGGGCGGAGGAGCAGAGGCCTGCTTAGCGGTGCCCTTTGGCATTTTTTTACCACCTGCCTTGCCTTCCTTCCTGCCCCCAGGGCCCGCTCCTGCTCCCCCACTCAGGGGCTTGGTAGATGCAGTCAGCTGCTTTTGAGCATGGGTCCTCTGAGCTCCAGGCTCCCTGCCCTGGAGGCTGGGAACGTTTTCCTTCTTCTCTATGGGAGCACAGCATTCTAGCTCAATAGCAACCGAAAATAGTCAGATCCTCAGACAGACAGACAGACAAACAGAGAACTCGAGGAGGATGGCTAATGATGTTGACTGCAATCATGCCTCGCAAATTTGGGTGAGTCAGCATAGCTGGAATGTGGGGTATGATTTAATCCCCTGCTGACTGTAAGTGGATAGAAACAAAAAGCCTTTGCATTTCCAGGGGTGGGGGCTTTGACTAGCATGAACAGAACAAAAGAGTGAACCTTCCTCTATCTAGAGTTCAAGGTAACAGCAAAAAAAAAGCCACAGTGGACCGATAGCACTAACTCTCTTTCCCCTACCCAAAGGAAAAACCCAGGCTTTGATGCCAGAAGAGAGGCGACTCTGAGCCCACGATGACCAGGATAAGAGAGGAAAAAAAGAATTACTGGAAGGTTCCATTTCTGTCAAATTGTTTTAGCAAATGGTCTTGATGCATCACTCAGTTGATACTGTAGTGATGTCAAGTTCTTGTGGGCACATCTGTTCTTTCTGAATAGATGTTTCTCCTTGGCTGGACACATAAGCTTTGAGCGAATGCGTTATGCAGCAGTGGCGTGCGAGAACGACCCTGCAGATCCAGCAGCGGCAGCAGTGTGAGAACACTGGAGATGAGAGCCATGACAAAAAGCATGAGCAGCATATTCCCAGGAAGCTGGATGTTCTCGATCCTTGGAGGATCATCTGGTCCTGGATGATTTTAATCAGTAACTCGCATCTCCAGCTTGGACATCAAGCAAAGTCAGCTCAACTGCAAGGCTCCCATAAACTGCTCTAACTGCAAGTCCTTGAAAATGCCTGGCTGGGAGGAACCACCAAATCACACATATCCAAAGTCAGACATAGACAGCCACGCACACAGGCGCTCTAAAAATACGTTACCTTCCACGTCACCAGCATCTGTCGGCAGGTTGGGCCTCTCATCTGCAGGGGTGTCTGCTGACTCGATGTCCACTTTGACCTCTTCAGTAACTCCACTGGGAACTGCATGTCCATTCAAGGTCTCTGTGCTCACTTGGTCCTCTAGAAAATGGCAGACAACATGATCGTTTCACTGTGGAGGACACCAGAGAGATCAGATACAGACTTTACTAAGAGCCGCAGGGGTGACATCTCAACATGGTGAAAGATAATAGTATAATTTTGCTTTCATTATTACAATAAAGCTGCAAATTACAGAAATGCCAAACTACATTTTTTGCTCTGTCAATTGCAGTTTCAGCCAGCCAAGAACAGCTTCCTTCTTTTCTGGTCTACATAAAAAAACATAATAATGTGCAGAAGTCGCTCTCGTTAAAACACGAGCAAAGTGCACATTAACAGCTGCACATGCGTGAATGCTGCGTCCTCTGGAGGCATCACCTTGATCTGGAATGAGAACCCCCTTCCTGATGAGTTCTTCACGAGTTTGTCTCGTTGAAATTTTCCTCTCCAAGACTAGAAGAGCAAAGGGGAGAGAACGCTTAATCATTAAACAGAAGCTGCAGTTGCTCACCTATAACCATTGGGAGGGTCACATTCGTTGTAATTAAAGGCAGCAGACGACCACAGCATGGTGTGATATATTTTATGATCAATGTGCGTTGTAAATCGCACATGAGATTGTAAAACGCACCTCACTGTCAGATTGGGCGATAAAATATAGGTAGCGGAGGTGTGAGATTGCATGATGCTACATAATAAAAAGCTACTGGTTTCGCAGAGCTGAGATTTACAGCACTGCAGGTGAAAATGGTAATAATCTCATATAAATAAGGTAATGATAAAAGTACTTCAATTTGGCAGTTACATAAACCATACCTTAATTTCCACACAGCTGACGAAACATTAATTTAAGTAATTGGGGGAGCAATATGTTTGCATAACACATCATCAAAATAGCATCTTTATGCTGAGTCACTGAAGACGAGGAGGTATAAGTTTACCTTTAGAGAGGTCCTGGAACTTATCACTGGTTCTTTTCTTACGCCATTTCCAGGGTTTGAAGATTTTGCCCAGAGAGGACAGCTTGCCCTTCCCCTTCAGCTGGGGCGCCTGCGAGCCGCCCACGACCACATCACAGTTGGCTAGGGCAGATTTCTCCAGGCCCTCCACTGCAAACACGCCATGCCCACAAGACACATTAGCAAACACCATGGAGGACATGAGATACCTACTAGAGTACTGTGCTTTTGTTGGGAGCTGGGACTTCAGGTTGCAACATACTAACACAGCAATATAAATGACAAAAATAGAAATAAAAACTGCAGCATCTGAGCTATACCATTATAGTAAAATATTGGCCAGTTTCACCATTTCAAACATTTCTCACCAAACTGATGTCAAATTACTGACACAATGGATCTTAACTTGGATCCATTTTTATTCATCATCTTGGATCCATTTGGCCAAACGTGATAAAAGGCAGAAAGAGGCTTTTCCTCAGATTACACTCAAGGTGATAGGACCTCCATTTACTGTTGCACTTCAGCACTTAAAATACAACAACAACAAAAATCAAAACATAAGCAAAAACACATACACACAATGAGAAGAGGGTGATATTTACTCAAGGCCTGAACTGTTTGATTCTTCCAATATCTTTGCTTACCATCATTTTCAACAAGCACAGTCTGCTAAGCATTAAGTGACATATAAAGCAAATAAAGCAGGAAGGTGATTCACTTGCTGTTCTGCAAGTTGAGAAGCACTGCAGCCTCATGTGCTCGCCATCCTGACTGTCACAGCACTCAATTTATTGTGCTTTTATTGAGGCTTTCGTTTCCAGTTCTCCAGTTATAAAACTGCCCAAGAAGTCTTTAAAGCCCAGTGCATTTTTAAAGGGCTTTTTTTTTACTCTTAGCAAGAGATGAGTCAGTAACTGCTGTCACCCTCATGGGAAGAAAGCAACCACACCTTAATAAGACATATTCCCACTGACCGTCAGGCACTACAGATGAAAAACATATCTGCACATTCATGTAAAAAAAAAAAAGACACCACTTCTTAGATAAAGGCCCATATTTCACCCTTATTTCAGCAGAGCAACAATGCTGAACTGTTCCCATCACCTCCTCCAAATCACCCTGCTGTTCCTCATGATCAGCACTATGTGGAAGATATAACTATAGACATGAATTACACATCCATGGGAAAAGTTCGATGTGATGTGTACCTCTCTCATTGAAGTGAGAGTTCATTAGGAACCACATGCCACAGGAACTTGACAGGCACTGGCATCGTGGTCAATTCAGCGCAGGTTTCAGACATTTGCAGGGTTCCTTCCCTGACCGTCTCTCTCCACAGTCACTGACCCATGTCTCCAGGCATAGCTTGATGGCATTATTAATAGAATCTGTTAAACTCTCAGAGTGCTGGTCTCTGGAGGCACCCCTCCCTAGAGCCAACTGACACACAGTTTGAATGCTGGGTCAACACTGAGCAAACGTTACACATTTCCATGTGTACAGCTGCCACTTAATGACAAATATCACTTAAAAAATAGTATCCATGTAAAAAGGAGTAGGCTATTGCCATACCTAAATGTCTAAATGTAAACAGCAATAGTGTTGCGTTTTGTGTGCAAGTTATTTCAGACCCATAGTCACCCACAGTTATAGCCCATAAGATATAAAGTAAACTATTTAGTCAAGCTACATAACCATGAGTTGAGATCCTGCTGAAATGGTAGCGTCAGGTCCAACATAAACTCTGCAGTGAATGTCCAATATTAAAAGGTGAGAATTCATAAAAATAGTTAAATCTCTCAGTAAGAAACTGAGCTGTGAGAGAGATAACTAAGAGCTCAGCAGTAATGTTTTCCAGTCCATCTTTTGTATCGGCACTCATGGCAACATGTTTCTTATTAGATTAGTCATTCTATTGGCTTGCATCATCAGCTAAAAATAGAGAAAAGGGGGGACAGAGGGGCGATGCAAGGGGTGGGGTGCCATGACAACCCCTTGAGCTATGTGTCATCTGAACATTAGCCTAACGACATTAGTTGTATATACTGTATGTGTTGACACAGAACATTCACAACTCATCCGAAGAATAAGGATCTATAAATTAGCATACTGTGCTCTCTTTTAGCTTCTGCTAGTTTAGTGATGTAATCCATATTGAATGTAAAAGGCATTGACAAACATGTGTGCATGTATGTTTGTGCCTGTTAACTGCACTTCCATCTTTTAATCTCATGGTTTCAATTTCCAAGAAAGACCTTGTGGTAACAATACAGCCATTTCAGTGAACAATTCGTTGAGTTAATGGCCGGAAAGAAGCTGTAA
Organism: Brachyhypopomus gauderio; assembly: GCF_052324685.1. Classification (NCBI taxonomy): domain Eukaryota; kingdom Metazoa; phylum Chordata; class Actinopteri; order Gymnotiformes; family Hypopomidae; genus Brachyhypopomus; species Brachyhypopomus gauderio. The sequence continues at coordinate 11,227,077 of NC_135225.1, read as the reverse complement.
TGTTTTTAATTGTCTGTGATGAGGCCTACTATAAAATGATAAAGTACCCCAACAATAACTTCTAGTGCAGCTACAAAGATATTTATCTGTACTTAATGTTCTAAAAACGTCAGCACCCTATAGCCTGACTAAATTAGTTTATTTGAGCTGAACAAATCTGAGAAATATCCTGAATATCCTCCTGCAGCGTTCTGTGGAAGATTCAGATTCAAGGTGCAATCCTACAAATAGCTAAAGTCTTGGACATCACCAAGACCACCATAGGTCTTGAACCAAGAACCAAGAACCAGGGGCCGCCCTCACGTGTAGGAACATCCCTCAACACACGTACAGCCTCATCAATGGCAGGAATCGAGATGCAGAACGAATGAGCTCTCCATGAAGGAGAAACACGACGGGGAACGTGACATTTAGTTTTACCAATAAAACTCTTTTAAGAACTTGCGCAGATGTTATAGTTAACACGGAACAGTCTAGCTGATCGATTCATAAAACTGTTGGCCAACAGCTGGCGTCTTCAATAATCTTATGACGGAACAAATAAGTACGCAGTCCTCAATTATTACGTCATCCAGAAAGGGATGCGTCCTCTCTTCTCCAACTATAACAAAGTTGTAATGTAGTACGGAGTGTAGATACTAAGCTACACTACGAGATAGCGAAAGCGCGTCAACACACTCACCACTCGCTCTTTGAGACAAGCTGGAGACGGATGTCTGGCCCATTTCTGTCTTCAACGGGCCGCTAGGCAAAAGCCCGTGCAGTTCCTGAAGAACTTTTGCGAAACAGTCCGCTCGATCGATTTAATGCAAGTCTCATTTCACCTCTCTGCGGGGAAATCTGCGATTCAGAAAGGATTTTCCATACTTCGTGGTCTCGTAAGAAAAGCATTAGCCTGACTTCTACTGACTGAAATGCTTGTCATTCCTTTATGCAGATTGTATGCAACCCGTCAGAGGAGGTCACGGGGAGGAAGTTTCCTAGCTCCTCCTTTCTACGCTCACATAAACCATCCAAACGTTCGTTAATGTCAGTCACCAAATGTAGTTTTTCAACACTACAATAATCTCCACAGTATCAAAAGCCTTTGATATTAAAACATTTATTGAATGATAAGAGGTCATCATACTGGAAACTAGCAATCCAAACAAGTGAAAGATCTAGTTTAAAAAGTGGAAATGTAAAGCAGTCTTTTAGAATCAAATGTTATCATTCATTATTTCAAAGTCTTTTATTGTTGTACATTGCAGAGTTCCTAAAATTTATTTCATAAGCTTCTCCTGTCTCCTTTAAGATCAGTGAGAGTGAATGCTGCTCTGTTTAATCCAGTCTAAAATAGGGGTTTAGGGTTCTTTCGTACTGCAGTCCAATGTAGAGCTTGGTTTCCTGCAGAAGAGGCCAAAAGCCCCATTGCCTTCAGTTCCCTTTTCCCCTGGTGGTGAAGGGGTGGGTGGGATCTGGGCAGGAAGGCTTACGGAAATGAGTCCGCTCTGGAGATTGAAAGCATTGTTCTACATAACGCTCAGCTCAAAGTTCTCAGCGTTCCTCAGCTCTACACCCTATTCCCTTTTCCTGAGCTTGCGTCTCACCATCACAACACCAACCTAAACAGTCATCTCAGTTAGTCCCAACCCAAGTCCAACATCAAGATTTGCTAGCAGGGCCACTGAAACCACAGATTCCTTCAGACGCTCTGATGACAAGCCCAAACGTTACATTAGCACCCCTGACAAAGACTTTAGCGACAAACTAAACAAATGAAGGTTTATAGTGACAGGTTTCCTTTTTTTTTGTAATGGCCCTGGTGACAAACACACTAGATTCCCTTCCATTACTCTCTTCAAAAAACATTTAAAACTCAAAGAATCTGGCTCCAGCACTGTACAATGTTTGTGGTATTAGTAAACTCAATCCCAGTCACGATGTGGAGGCAGCACTGGCTGGTGCTTTTAAAGCCCTCACCACGTCCACATCCACCTTCACCCCCATGGTTAGCAGCTGGTCTGAGTATGACCGTAACTGTACATCAAGCTGATAGCACACCCTGCCTGCTTGTGATCAGTGAGCACTATGTCACGGCCTGACGGTGGAACATGTGTTTCCTGCACATCCAGCACCATCACACATTCACAAACATTACACAATAGCACACAACAGGAAGTGATGCACTGTCACAGCTGCCCGATCAGGTCCTCAATAAACTATGCAAATATTTACATTGGACAAAATGTAATTTTTCTTGTCCATAGAAGACAACAGACACCATATATAGTGTTATATCTCAAAAACCTGTATTTACATTTCATTTTGCAAAATAGTTTACTTTATGTACATATAAAGACATTTGTGTTAGGCCTAATTATTTTACTGGATGATGGATGCTTAAAATAATGTATTTCCAATGAGGAAACAGTGTGGATGGGAACATATGCCTTGTAAAAGAGCACACACTACATTTCCATATTCACCAGAGTAATAGTGTGGTGCGTCCTTTAATCTATTACAGATACAAGTCATTTTGTAGGAGGTGGGTTGGTGAGTCACTCTGACTCATTTTCTGTTTCTGGAAAACACTGCCATCTGTTGGTCAACCGTGTACTTGTTTTATTCAAATACACAAAAAAATCTTAGCCTAGGGTAGGACTGCATGACACCAGCAGCGATCCTTAACAATGCTTTCATCAATGTCATATTTCTATACTCTCACTCTTTCAATATTTCTTTCAACATCAATTTCCATTATTCTATTAACAATCTGTTTCCAGTTTAACTTAGTAGCATGTCCACCCACGGTTTCTCCATCTGAGTTAGGAAAATGACTGAAGATCTTATTTTGAATTCCAGAGTAGTCAAATTTCCCAAGAGACAGAAGCCTCGACTGAATGACGAGGAAAACAATCTCTCCATTTGCTGTAGAGTACAGCATAAGTGCACCTGAGAAGTGATGGCAGACAGGACAGAGCTTCTCTCCCCTCCCATGGAGCCTCCCACCAACGCTAATGCAACCCCTAAATGCTAATATGATGCTAATGTTTTACCGAAGATAATCTACTTCGCCTAATGAGAGCCCTAGCTACCTCCAGCGTGCTCTCGGACAGTAGAAAGGACTTTGACAGTTGCATTAGCATGCTACAGGCCCAGCAGTCACTGACTGAGCCAGGAGACGGTGCCAGTCAACATGACCCTGATGTCTGCGAAGAGCAGCAGCAATTGACTAAAAGCGCACGGTTTGAGGTGGTCCACTGAATATAAATACACCAACAAAGACCGGGGAGGGGTTCATAAAATATTAACTAGCAATCTCAGCACAAAATATCGGGTAATTATTGTTTAAGTGGTGCTCTTTAGTTCTTTCCTCTCCTCAGATGATTTATTCATTAACCACATGTCCTGAGATAAAATTCTGAAGTGTTGGAAAATATAGATTTTTTTTTCCTAATGGCATATGCAAATGCATAACCATGGAACGCAAGCATGCCAGCCTGGGAAGGACTCAGAAGGATCCCGGGACACTGTTCACTGCAGGGGTGATGGGCACATGCGTCCAGGGCCGCCTCATGTAGTGCGGTGTGTCGTCAAACGGACAACATCGGTTGTTCCGTGTTTTTACTGCGACACCATGGATTTGACAGGTCACACTATAAACAAAGTGAGTAGGGCATTGGGAGGGAGGCACAAACTCTTGGGTTTACTTCCCTGGATGGTTTCCGAAACGTTTGACAGATTTGTTAGGGCTCTGGCCACTGTTGGGCCTCTTACCCACTGCTGGGGCACAACAAAGCATCACAAACCTTGTCAATCAATACAGGCATCCTGCCTGTAAGTGTTTCCTCCCCCCAGCCAGGACGGCTCTTATTTGTAAATCTAGGACATTTAATAATAGCACATCACAGGGGAAAGGAGAATATTAAGTTTCCGAGTGCACGGAAAGAGAAGCTAATGATGCCATCAGCTAGCTGGACGTAGCCACTGCAGTCCTAGAGTAAGGAGACTTCACCACCTGCATCCATGGAATGAAGCATCACACTGTCTTAGCGCCCAACGGGGACTTTATAAAGGTATCTGGATATGAGCATGAGGAACTGACACGGAGCAACATCGAAATGCTACCTGTGGATATCGTATTGTGAAGTCCCACGCTGGAATGCATGCAGAAGGATGCTATGGTGCAAGACAGTGAGGTGGCTTGAGGCTATATCTGGGCTGTTAGTATTGAAGTATTCTGGAGTGTGCTCTTTTAGAGGGGGTGTAGCGTTTCACTCAAGCAGAGATCGCCAGTGGACAGGCTAGGTATCTGAGCGAAGTCCCCAAGGGCTGCCTTACAAGATGTCAAACTGCTGTTCTGTAGGTCATGCATATGTTCGGCAGAAATACCTCCAGCGCGCTTCTTCCACCTTAAACGCACTACCGGAACAATCAATGCTAAAAATAAATGCAGTGCAATGAAACTGTAATGAAAAAGAATTAACTACTCTCTTTTTGTGCTTGTAGAATGTGTTCATAAAAAACCATGCAAAATGTTCTGGGGTTTTCAGGTACTGTCCCATTCAGAACCCTTGTCTACTTTATAAATCAAGACTGTCCTGTTTAAGGATCTTGCTGCTCATCATAGGCCACAACAGGGCACGGTCATCTCCGCACGAGACAGTCCTGTAGACGAAAGTGTGCCGTGCTACGAGGAGCAGCTGCAGGACACGTTAACGTCCCTCTGAGGTGATAGCATATTACAAACAAGCCACTCATTAAACAAATCCGTATCCAAGTAACCGATCGCCGTGCACAACTGCAATGGTCCATTTACTTCTCATGAAATATACCTCATTCAAATGAACCTTAAACATCTTTACAAAGTTTAAAAATAAAGGGTGTAAAATAAAGCGTTCACACTGGTCATATGTAGGGCAACTTGTAGCACAATGTTTAGGACAATTTACATTTTCCTATTATTTTACAGACACTTAATGCTTCGTATAATGGAATGGTTAAAATGGGAAAGGTCAGAAGTTGATATCACATACAGCAGAGTCTGACTTTACAGCTCTATGGGATCACGGGCAGCTCAAGTGCTTGTTTGAAATCCCAGCACGACAGAACCTGATAACAGCTCGCTGTAGAACACTGCCTACCAGGCCCAGCTCTGCAGTCTGGGGCCGGGGGGTTAATGGAAGCTATGCCTAATGCTAACCCTAACCTTAACCCTGCTAACCCTAATGCTAACCCTAATTCTAACCCTGCTAAACCTAACACTAGCTGGTGGGCTGCGCCCCAGACCAAAAACTGGTCTGGGACTATCTCCCTTAAAGCGTAAAACAGGATAAACAAAATAAAGTGCATATTTGCCCTGTATCTGAACTATCCTGCAGTCTTCTTCAAAACTGTGCCATTTTCTCATGAGAAGCCATCAACAGTAAGAGGTTAATTGGAATTTTGGGGGAGAAAACATCAAACTCACATTTCTTGGTGGTACATTAATCAACTAGATTGCAAAGCATTAATCATTTCTTTAGGATAAGGTGAATAGTCATTGATGCTTAAGAGGGACGAGGACATATGTTCACTGCATGGTGTGGCAAACCTCCAGGCTTGATGAATATTGAAATGCAGAATTTTACAAATCACTAGATTTGAATTGCAAATCTCCAGAGGAGCAATTCCCAAAACTTATTTACTTTGGCCACACCATTTCACCATCAAGGACAAAACACACACACACACACACACACACACACACACACACACACACACACACACACACACACACACACACACACACACACACACACACACACACACACACACACACACACACACACACACACACAATAGATTTCAGTCAGACATAGAGAGACTTCCAATACATTTAGGCAAACACGACACCAGATATTTCAATGCTTATACATTACCCAGTCTTTGGGTAATACTGTACCCAGCGCAAACTACATATATTTAGCTCTTCAACATTACCTGTCAATCACATTCGCTATGACTAAAGTTTTTCTTGTACATTTATGCACTTTAAAACCTAATAGTCAAACTGTAATTTTATGACTGACAACATCCTATTACAAGGACCACATAAAGCTTGCATGTTCCACAGAGCTCCACTGCTTTGCCTGACTCTGCTCATTCAGACACCATGCTAGATTTGTAGCATGTAAACCAGTCATAAAAAGACTCCCATACATCCCTTATCTGTATGACTGCATACGTGATATCACCCAGGACACTGATATGGCTCCTAATCATACTTTAGCCTCAGTTCATATACAGAGGTAAACAAAAAACTTCAGTAACTATGGAACACAGGTTGCACAAACACATATTTACATACATACACAGACACACACACATGTAACCACACACTAACACACAGTCATAAATGAAATAAGCACTCACAGGCATTCTCCATGTCTGGAAGAAGAGAAAACGATTGCTTCAATGAGTTGCTTCTCTTTCTTCCCCCAGCACTGTCTGTCTGTCTCGCTGTCTCTCTCTCTCTCTCTCTCGCTCTTTCCCATTTTCTCTCTCTCTCCTTCTCACTCTCCCCTGCCTCCCTCCCTCCTCTGTCGGCTGGCCCCTCCCGTGCCTCTCTCGCTGCCTTCAGTCCTGCGGTAGAGCAGGAAGAGCAGTGAGAACTGGAGGATGACAAACAGCCATTACCTCCATTAGAGTGAGCTGACTGAGCCAGTCGCAGCACATCAAGTGGAACCTCCTGATACACTGGGGCTTTCTGCTACTGCCCAGAGCCATGGGAGAGAGTGGGGGGGAGAGAGAGAGAGAGAGAGAGAGAGAGAGAGAGAGAGAGAGAGAGAGAGAGAGAGAGAGAGAGAGAGAGAGGGTAACATTGGAGGTGTCAGTACAATACAATGTTGAACAACTCTGTAACCTTTATTAAATCACCACTGAGCAACAACTTCCTGTATTTCTTGTGAATAAGTGTAGCGGGGTAGGAACTAGTCACGCTCCACAGAACTGTAGCAGTTCCAGCTTCAGTATTAGCTGATTAGCACTACACAGGTGATGTGTAGTGTCTCAGGAGTTTTAAGAGCTGCATCAGTTTCTGGGTATGGTGGGTTGGGTTTCTCAGGAGGACAGAGCACATCCATGGTGGTTGGGAAGAGCCTCAAAAAAGCAGCCGTGTTGGGCGTACTCAACGTGGGTGAAGGTCGCTCACAATTTTTAATCTATTTTCAGAGGTGGCACTTGATGCCAGAAATTGGCCACTGCTCAAAATGGATGAATCATTGCTTGTGATGTGTCTCCCCGGCAGTACAGCGCTGAACAGAGCTTGCAAAGCTCACCCCTACAGCTTCAGCAGTCATATGAGCCAAGAGTGAGCTTTAGTATTGTAATACGTGATCTGCCTGAAACCGGGAGGCAACATTTGTGTGGTGTGAAGGGGCATCTTTGTGTGATCAGAGCTATATTTGGAAGTTCATGCTTGACTCTCATAGTGTTGTTTATATCCAGTTTTGGTTTTAAGACATTCTTTTGGAAGGTTAATACGCTGCTGTAATCACGAGTGGTTTCTTATATGAAGTGATCTGTGTCTTGCTTATTAAAAGATGCACAGCAGAACAACACTTTTTTTTATTACTAAGGCAGAGAGCTGCAGAACGTGGAAGTGAAATGCGTGTGTCATTCGAACTGATGCCGTGACATATTTCTACTTGATGAGGTCCTGTGATTACATTAACACAGCAATTAGAAATATCAATACAAACAAAACAACAGAGACCTGCATGCTTGCTGCCTTAAGCCATAACATGAGCATGCTTCACCAGAAAGAGACGGCGTTAAAGGCCACGTCCAATGCTCAAGGCTAATAATCTGCTGGACTGCCTTTGCCTGAAACGACAGTTTCTTAAAATGCTGGTGACAGAGTCCAATGTCCATTTCCGAGAGCAATTCATTAGTGCCGTCATGTTGTGAAACTGCATTAAGGCCACATTACAGGGTCACAGAAATATCCTCATATAATGGTCTGTGTTACCCTGAAAGATGGCGTGGGACTATCCTGAGACATTTTAACCAAGAAAGGTTATTTTTTTATGCTTAGGTTAGCCAGTTTTGAGAAGGAGGACTACATATAGTAAGAGAATGTTGGAACATGTGGGTCTTTAAGTTAATCACTGCATCACTGTCTTATAGTACTCTCTGGAATTATGGGTACTTGGCAAAGAAGAGCAAAGAGTGCCATGTCACTGTCAAAAATATAATCAGTTTTAAAGTATGGAATAAAAATCACAAGATAGTTGTTCAAAAAAGAAAAAATCAAGAGGTAAAATTACAGAACAAAAAAATTGAAAAACAAAATTAATGCGTCAATATTATGGACACCTCTAAACGTTCTTCTGAACAAAATACCAACATGAACAAAATGTTCTTATGAACATAAGTAGTGCTGCGATTAATACACACAATGTAATAAAATATGGCATACAGTCAGATATGGCATACAGTCAGATATGGCATACAGTCAGATATGGCATACAGTGTTCTGTGACCTCACTTTCATGAGTAAGAACACCTTTCCTGCCTCAGCATTGTCCCCCTTTACATTAATGTCAACATCACAGTAGACATGAGGGTGTCAGCTCAAAAGAGAGGGTGAAGCACAGTAATCCCAGCTGAAAGACATGCTGGCCCAGACTACCACGTGTGGCCTTTAAGCCTATGCTGAGAACGCCCACGACTGATGTCTCACACGTCCACAAGCCAGAGAAGCTTTTAAAAGCACTCAAGATGAGGTGATGGAGAGACAGAGAGTGAGAGAGAGAGAGAGTGCGCAAGAGAGAGCACGAGAGAAAGAGAGAGAAAGAGAGAGAGAGAGAGAAAGAGTGCGATTAGAATAATTCTGGGCTGTTTCTTTTTCATGTACTTCCCCCGCAAGGCTATATGGACAGGAGAACCAGCGCTGCTTCCGGCAGCCTGTGGCACAGCCTGAGGAGAAGGGCCTCACCAATAGGGTGATCTCTTTCTGCACCTCAGCAGGACGAAGGAGCTCTTCAGTCTCATTTGATAAGCCTCTTCCCTAACATTTCTGCTGTTTTGAAGCGTGCTGAATCTCTTTTTTTTTTTTTTACAAATGACACGTGTGTATACCGCTTAAGGAATGTGAGTATTTAATAATCTTTATTTTTTAATCAACCATCCACATGCATGATCTTATCTCTGAGCTTCACGTTACAGCAGCGAGAGCGCCATCGTGCAGTCCTGCCTAATACTCAGCAATGTTTCCCACGTCACAATCCAAGGCATAAAAAACAAACATAAAGTGCACCATTTCAATACTAAAATAATGAGCATTTCACAAAGCTGTACACTATAGTGTTCAGAAGGGGAATGTTGCAGAGGGTGAGTGTTCGAAGAGCGAGGAGCTGTGAGGAGCGTTAATGCGTCTCCTCCGCTCTCAGCCCCCTCAGCTAGACTGCTCGGCTGTCAGCCCCTCTGTCATTAAGGGCCTGATAGTGCGCAGTGCGGAGCAGTAGGCATCTTTACTCTAGAAAAGAAGCGAAACCTACAAATTAATCCAAACAAACCAACCACCAGGACGCCTTTTGTTTCTGCCTTGTGCTTTTCTACCATTGACACTGAAATGATCACAGAGGGGAATGTGGCTTTTGTTCTCAAAATGCCAGACACCATAGAAATAGAAACGCAGTACTGTGTAAAGTAATGTATATTTAGATGCTGAAAACCCACATTGCATTTTCTTTTTGCTTTAGTTCCCCTTTTTAAACAAAAGTGGTGTATAGTATGTCAAGCTCATCACCCTCACGGTAGCCTGTGAGCATACCTGATAGACCCACTCAATCCTGCTAGACCCACTCATACCTGATAGACCCACTTCATCCTGCTAGACCAACTCATACCTGCTGGACTCACTCAATCCTGCTAGACTCACTCATAACTGCTGGACTCACTTATAGCTGCTAAACCCACACATACCTGCTAGACCTCCTCATACCTGCTGGAACCACTCATACATGCTGGACCTACTGATGCCTGCTAGGCCAATTCATACCTGCTGGACCCACCCATTGAGTGAGACCCACTCAATCCTGCAAGACTCACTTATATATGCTAGACCTCCTCATACCTACTGGCCCCACTCATACCTGCTAGACCCACTCAGTCCTGCAAGACCCACTTATATATGCTAGACCTTCTCATACCTACTGGCCCCACTCCTACCTGCTAGACCCACTCAGTCCTGCAAGACCCACACATACCTGCTAGACCTTCTCATTCCTGCTGGACCCCCCATACCTGCTGGGACCACTCATACATGCTGGACCTACTCATACCTGCTAGATCCACATATATATGCTAGACATCCTCATACCTGCTGGACCCACTCTTACCTGCTAGACTCACTCGTACATGCTAGACCTCCTCCTCCAATTTGTATCTTCTCGACACACTCATAACTGCTGGATCCACTCACATATGCTGAGCCCACTCATCCATGATACTCAGTCACTCATGATGGACCCACTCATACCTGCTGAACTTACTTATACCGACTGGACCTACTTATAAATGCTAGACCTCCTCGTATCTGCTGGATCCAATCAGACCTGCTAGACCACCTCATAGCTGTTGGACCCATACATACCTGCTAGATCCATATATATCTCCTAGATCTCCTCATACCTACTGGCCCCACTCATATCTGCTAGATCCACTCAATCCTGCAAGACCCACTTATATATGCTAGACCTCCTCATACCTACTGGACCCACTTGTACCTGCTAGACTCACTCGTACATACTGAACCCACTCATACGTGATACTCACTCATACATGCTGGACCCATTCTGGACCCACTCATACATGCTGGACCCATTCTGGACCCACTCATACATTCTGCAGGACAGTATAAATGCTCAACAGGCTCTATGAAGGCCATAGCTGACTGACTTTATAAAAGTCACAATAGCAGGAAATAATTCTTCATGGCTGTTCCTGCTACAGTCACACTCATTACTGTCCTCATTTATTCAAATTATCTTATAAAAATGTCTTTAAAACAAACAGAACAAAAATAAATAAACGAGTTAGAAAAATCTTGCCTTTTGTCATCAATAATGTTTCATTAGAAAACCAGAAATCTTGAAAGCACGTGCTCTCCTCCCCATGGCTGTTTGAGGAAGTACAGTTTCATGATGCAGATACTGCAGCCAGAGGGAGACAGCCCTTGTTGCAGTGATCACAGCAGCACAGAACATAATTCAGGCATGCAAATGAAATTGAATACAAAACTAATTTGTTCTACTATGCCAGAAATAAAATTAGATAATTTAGTATGTATGACACATTTAGTCATTGATATCATAAATTAGATTAGCCATTGAACATTATTCTAACACATTATACTTTTGATTGTCGACTACAGTTAATTGTAGTTCTGGGTCCTATAGTATGCATACAAAAACATGAACTTTTTTAGAAGCATCATTCAGCTAGGAATAAGGAACAGATCGCTAAAGCAAAAGTGCTGAAATGTTGTTGGCTGAAAAGGTTTGTTGCCAGGAAGTGGTTTTAAACCGACAAGTCTGCAAAAAAGATGCACAGACCAAGATGTAATCATCACATTCAGAAGGTCCAGGAACAAACAGGACCTCCTTTATTACGTGGATGAACCTGTACCAGCTTTTGAAGAACACAAATCAAACCCTCACTTGAGCAATAATCAACATTTTGGGTTCCTGTTTGTACTTGCAGCCTGTTCCCAACAGCACAACTGCACGCCACGTATTTAGGCCTGCTGTACTATACTGAAGGCAATAATGTCTGAGGCCACAAACAGTTTTTTTTTTATCACACCGTGTACTGTGAGAAGGTAGCCATCATTTCTGGTGGTTTCAGTGGTTTCAAAATGTCACATCGCGCATCTCACTTACATAGAACTGAAGAGCTGTGTACATTAGTGGAGAAGTCATGAAGAGTCTGCCAATGTTTTTTTTTTAATCAATAATCTATGATGTGCCAAAAAACCAAAACAAGCCCCCTCCCACCCCAAATAAATCTGTTACAGAATCAGCATGCCCCATTACCAGTAAAAATGCTTATGTATCCACGATAATGACAGCTGACAGGAGAGAAGAGAACCTGTTCCAAACCTCACCAGCTAGTCCTAAACTTAATATTTTGAATATTACTGTTGAAGTTGACACACTTTGATAGATGCTTTCTGAAACTACTATTAAAAGCACTGAACCCATAATTCAACTGAAAGAAGCATGTGGTATTAAAGTAATCCGGTTGGGTTATTTGTTTTAACTGCTGACAAGTTTCAAAGGGTTATTTAGGGAAAGGTCTTCTCTGACTGGCTTCTGTATATAAAGGAGCCTGTTATGTGTGAAAAGCAGATGAAAGTCCAGTATCCTAACGAATATTTATTATGTATCAGGACAGCCTAACATTATCTTTTCGTCCTAAAACCACATTCCACAAGAGTTTAATATCGTGTGGACGTTATTACATAGTGGAAACCCTTGTGCTTTGTATGCATGTTATTTTACCGCACTTACAGTCATTATTATTTACAACATTTAATGCGTCAATTATTTCTTCCTTATAATAATAATTCTCTCTCAGAGCACGTGATAACATATTTCTTAATGCATGGACGTAATTTTGATTTCAAAAGTGGGGGGACATGGATTCGTCGCTATTTAAATATTTGGTTTTAACCGTAAAAACTGGGGGGACCAAAACCGTCTTTTGAAAAAGTGGGGGGACATGAAAAACATGGTCTTCTCTGAATGAAAAACATGTCCCCCCCCCCAAATTACGTCTGTGTCTTAATATGATTCAGTATGGGCATTTAATGATGATCTACTCTGGTAGATTCTGGTAGCAATTCAAATTAAGAATATAAAAGGACTTTTTAGATTAGCTATGTACTTAATCGCATCTGTAATTATATTTCTGTCGTTATGAGTAGTAGAACATTATTAAAGCTTCTTGTCAAATGCAGAATACCTGAGCTCGCAGTGCGTAATCTGGTCAGGATCCTTAATCTGAAGCCGGAGGTATCGCTCTGAGACCGAATTCTATACCCGGCGCATTTCGTAGAGAAGGTCTTGAGTTCGGGACAACTGTCTTTAGTGGACATGATTAAAAATATATAAATAAAAATCAATATTCACAGAAAAGTTCGAACCTCCATATTAACACAATTTGCAGACTACCTGTACTGTTCGTTACATTTCATTCTAGTAGTAACTACCTAAGTGATGGTTTCTCTCATAAAGGGACCTAACGTCAAATTTCTGCCTCATTCGTGGTTTAAGAGGTGGGGCTTATGTCGGAGTGTAATTTGTGTAAACTCGACCATACTGGCTAAATTATAATTATTTGGGGAAGACGTCAACGGTTTTCGACGTTACCTAGGTATGTAAATGTCAAGTAAATAAACAAACACCTTTCATTTAAGAGATTTTAGTCATTGTCCAATAATTCGATAGCTAAATAAGGACGAATCTTTAAAAAAATCTGCCGGAAGATGTTCTGTAGAAAAACACAAAAAAGTGGTTAACTTCATAACTTTGAGGGGGACCCTCACCATTGTGAGCACTGTGACACACTGTAAACAGGAATGGATGGGGGGGGGGTCTCCCTCTCGTGCCCGCATGCCCCCATCCCTATTCCTGCTCACAGTGGCGTCACAGTGCTCACACTCCACCCCCCAAACTACACATATGACTTCAGCTAAATCAGTTAATGAAGGTGCTAAAACCCACTCACTGATAAAAGTGAACCGCTTCCTTCCCAATGTGAAAACATTATGAAACATCTTGAAAACACATTTAGCTTTCACAGCCTATTATTCATATGAGGTCACTTTTCCCGAACTCAAGACCTTCTCTACGCAATGTCCAGGTGTTAGAGCAGATTCTGTGACCGTCGAGTTTTGTGACCACAGGGGGCGCTATTTCGCTGTTTCTGCAGAGGCACGAGCGCTTTACGAAGGCTACGTAATCTACGCTGACGCGATTTCTTTTCTCGTTTTGTTGGTGTCCGCGAGCCAAAAGATGACAGATGTTTGTATTTACATTTTATCGTCTCTTAATTACATAAATGTACTTAAACAAGAATGTTTCGTTACCTCATTTTATACGAAAATAGCAAGCTTCATCGTAAGCAAGCTCTGTTAGATGCTGTCATTACGAATGGTAATTCTGCCCCCGTGGATAAAATATTTAAATATAGACTAATAAAAGGTTAGGGTTATTTTTTCATTGTTTTCTCTGTTATTGTGGAGTCACGGTGTACTATTGTTACCTGGAGATTCAGTGGGGTCACATATTCTGATGGCTGCCGTCAGAATTGGTGACCCCAGTTAAAAGGCTTACCTGTCCATCTCATTCATGATTTTTTTTTTGTTGGCTGCAATGGCGAGGTCATAGTAAGTCTTCTTTAAGTACATTTATGTAATTAAGAGACGATAAAATGCCATCAAACATCTGTCATCTTTTGGCTCGCGGACGCCAACAAAACGAGAAAAGAAAGCGTAGTTTACGTAGCATCCGTAAAGCGCGCGTCCCTCTGAACAGAAATTGCGAAATAGCGCCCCCTGTGGTCACAAAACTCGACGGTCACAGAATCTGCTGTAACACCTGTTATAGAATTCGGTCTCAGAGCGATACCTCCGGCTTCAGATTAAGGACCCTGACCAGATTACTCACTGTGATCTCAGGTATTTAATCATTTGACAAGATTTGAATAGCCTACTGATCTACTACTCATAACGACAGAAATGTACTTACAGATGCGATAAAGTAGATAACTAATCTAAAACTTCCTTTTATATTCTTAATTTTAATTGTTACCAGAATGTCTGGTAACAATTAGATGTCTCCCCCTCGCGTCCGCTCCCCTTAAACTACACCTGTGCTAAAATCCACTGACAAAACTGAACCGCTTTCGTTCAAAGCTGGTTATGTTATGACCTTTAAGAAAGTACAGCTTTTACTGTGACTACAGCCTACAGTAATTATACATAACACATTCTGTCTGAAAATGTATTGTGCCAGGTCCCTGAATGTGATCATAGGAAATATTTATATATAGTCTTTGTTTATAACATTTATATAACTTACTGATAATGCCATGTTAAAAGCAATAAATGACAGACAAGACAGATAGCTATGAATAATGATATTTAGTAACATGTCGAATTAGTAATTGTTTTGGGAATAAGCAATCAACTGTAGGATTAAATATATAAACAGCAATATAATTCCAGGCTGCTGTAGTGACCTGCAAAATCTTAGAACTCACTAGTGCAGAAGATATAACTACAATTTCAGAAGAGTTCCATGAAAACAGACCCCACTGTGGTGCAAAGGGACAAACGAAGGATCAAGCTGTTCAAACAGAATCTGAGTCACCCGTGACATCAACGTGTTCTCGTCCCACCAACCCCTCGGACAGGAGGATTTGTGTAAATATGCTGCACTAGACACAGAAGTGCACACTGTTTGCATTTCAGCGCACAAGTGCAAATGGCATTTTGAAACTCAACATCTAGGAGATGTGTCCCAATACTGAGGTTAATCTGTAACTGAGGACACTAGTCATCTTTCTGTCTTTAGAAAACAGACAGCAGGTCTCAGTGCACCACATTCCCTCTAGAGAACCTGATCACTTATTGAGGTAAGCAAAGATGATCTTTCTCCTCCTCATGTACATGTGAAGATGGTAAAAGGGGGGATACCATTTCATTAAAATGGTTTTCTCTAATAAAATATATAATAAAAATTTGGAAGTAGGATATATGCAACTGTTTAATAAAAATATTAAATAATGCTTAAACCTATGAGCTTTCAATGCAGATATAAAAACAAAATACCTGTTTTTTGCTTTAGGTTGTATTTAACCTGTAGTTTATATGTATTTGTATCATAATTAAGACAAAAATTATGCCTGATTATCTAATCTAATTATTATCTAATTTTTCAAATACAGAGATTTAGATGACTTGAGAAGCATAATCACTTTATACCTTGTTGTCTAGGGTCTTCATAATTCATGATCACCTGATCAAGAATAACCTTTGTAAAACTTGTCTTTTAAACACACCTTACTTACTTACCCCTTTCATTGTTTACTTTGTTATTTGGACTAATTTTGTGATCTGTGTTACAAGTCATTCCTCCCACTTGAGTGTGTGTGGGGGGGTATCATTGACCTCTAACACAGCTCAGTAGCACATAGACCTCAGCAGCTATTTGGTAGACAGAACTGGGCCCCCCATTTTCCAAAAGCAAATTGTTAAGGTCTGAGGGGGTGTTTTGTGTTTTGTGTGATACACATTCTATAGTTTCACAAGGACCTTGCATCTTGCATCTAAAAGGGAGACAAAAGGTGCACGAGTTGACAGCTAACAAACCACAACATTTTTGCATTCACAAAATGTTAGCATAACAGTACACATTTGAAAAATAGCTTTACCCATCCTGCACGTGGATATATTAACTGTATTGTTTAACGTCCTTTAGGTTTTCTCTGAAGTTTCTCCCAGACCTACACAAGATGATGAAAGTGGTGGTCTTGCCTTTTCTAATATTCTCCTACCTGGCAACAGGAGGAACCAACCGTGTGTATGTGCATCCATTCTACCTCTTCAGCTTTGACAACGTCAGCTGTGAAGTCATCCAAAGTAAGGACCCTAAGCCTCTGGAGACCATCCATCCTATAACTGGTCTTCAAGACAGCACCGAGCCGGACCCTCGCCCCAGTGCTGACCCAGAGACCCTGAAGAACCTGACCCAGCGCACTGCTGTGCTGGCACAACTGCAGAACACTCTGGGCCTGCGCATGTATCTGACGCTCAGCCACAGGAAGGATGGTGGCAACATTTTGCTCTCCCCGTTTAATGCCTTTGGAGCCCTGGTAACTCTGTACCTCGGGGCCTCGAAGAAAACCGCCATCCCCTACCAGCAGCTACTGGGTCTGAACTGGGAGTCGGAAGGGGCCGACTGCGTATACTTGATAGACGGGCACAAGGTGCTACGCACACTGCAGGCCATCAACTCACTGATCGACGGACCTCGGGATGAGCTCAGGACCCTCGTCTGGACCTTTGTGAACACTGACGCCGACCTCTCCAAAGACTTTGTGCGTGGGATGCAAGACTTCTCCGATGCTTCTTACGTTAGAGCGGTGGACTTTTCCCAGCCCAAGGAAGCAGAGGAACAAGTCAACTCCTTCATCCAGAAAACATCAGACAGCAAGGTGGAGAACCTCTTCACAGCTCTCAATCAGTCAATGAACCTGTTGTTTGCTAGTTCTGTACATTTCAAAGGTGAGTGAATAATGTCCTTAATAATCACAAGGCAATTTTTACCTGCTCGGTGTAGATCAAGGATATAATTTCAAGCATATGGATGGATGGATGGATGGATGGATGGATGGATGGATGGATGGATGGATGGATGGATGGATGGATGGATGGATGGATGGATGGATGGATGGATGGATGGATGGATGGATGGATGGATGGATGGATGGATGGATGGATGTCCTCTTCTGATGATTGAATGTTTCAAAGTGAAACAAATATTTTTCCCACACAAACACATATGATTCATATAATTCAAAGGCAACTGGAGAACAGCTTTCCAACCAGAGAAGACTACCATTCAAGACTTCAGGATTGATGAGACATCCAGTGTTAAGGTACCTCTCATGACCCACACTGGTGATTACATGCATGTCATTGACCCTGGCAGGAAGTGCTCTGTTGTCAAGCTCAGCCTTAGCAAACGAACCTATATGCTAGTGGTGCTGCCCTTTGAACAAGCCAGCCTGCAAGACATTGAAAATCAACTCCTGACAGAAGTCATAGTTGCATGGGAAAAACAGCTAAAAGAACGGTGAGTAGTTTACAGCAATTTCTTTGTTTTTGTAGCGGTACATACTAAAATAGTAGAAAAGCAAACTTTTTCTAAAAGCAAACTAAAATAGTAGAAAAGAGAGAGTAGAAAGATAGATAGATGTACACACACGCATGAGTACATCTCTCTCTCTCTGTATTTGTTATAGACAGTGAACGAGATAGTAACTGCAGTGTAACTGTAGAGATGTTGAGATATGCAAGCAAAGTACTTCTAAATTTGATCATTCAGAAGCACTTTTGCTTGCACAGCTGATGAAGGACCGCTGTCTGAAACATCCTGTTTCTCTGGAAACCTTACATACTATATACAATGTAGATGATCTAATAAAACTCTTTCCAAAGCTTTCCAATGAAACTGGAAAGATGTCCTTCATTAGCTGTGCAAGCAAAATGTTTCACTTAGCACACTTACACACTGTGCATGCACTCTGCACAGCTTTCTCACACATCCTGTTTATGTGTACACACACTCACACACCCACCTACAACTAAATGTTCTTTTTTTGGCAGTTATCTGGAACTGTCTCTGCCTAAATTCTCAATAACAGCTGTGACTGACCTAAGGTCAGTGTTATCCGATATGAATGTTGAGAAATACCTGTTGGGCTCTGACGCCAACTTTGAAAGACTAAGCAGCAAGGATAACTTTACAGTTGATAAGGTAAAACCTCACGTCTAATGAGAAATGACATAACAGGCTTCATGTCCATTCCAGGCCAGTTAAATTGGTTTTGAGCTGTAAATTGATTAAAATACAAATTCATTGACCAATATTTCGGAACAGATTTTTAATATAAACACACACTTTAGCCCAGTTTTAGCTACTTAAAGCATACCTTTGTATGTTTCACAGGTGCTCAACAAAGTGCTTTTTGAGATGTCTGAAGAAGGGACTGAAGTTCAGAGCACGTCTGAAGATAAAGTTCCCCTCAAAGTCACTGTCAACAGACCCTTCTTGTTTGCAGTTATAGAGGGTAACTCCAACGCCATTCTTATGTTGGGAAAGATCCTGAACCCAACTATATAACAGCAATACTCTTCATATAAAGTAGTTGGATTTTCAAACCCATTAAACTCACTATAGGATATTACAAAATACACATAGCAAGTCCTCTATATTAAGTACAAAAATCTGTCCTCACAACAGTGCATTAAGTTTGGTATGTGATGCTGAAATAAATTGAAGACAGCTGCTACAGCCAAATGTTCTGTAAAAATATTATATATGAATATATTTTAAACTTAGCTACCATATTCCCTCCCATACTATAAAATGGAGGAGAGAATCACACAGTCCAGCTTCCTAAGCCAAAACCCTAAATGCTCCCCCCGTCCCAGAACGCCCTACACCGCCAATTACAAAAAAGGAAAAAATGTCATTATGGTTTCAGTGGGAAAACTGTATGGATGTTTTACAAAATCCTTGTGCACTTGGTATCTGGTTTCACAGCACTTAAATGAATTGTAAGCACACTGGTGGGTTATGCAGCATAATGTACCTGGCCAGTACTTCTTTGTGTCCTAGACATGTGCGTGTTTAGTACTGATGAGCTTTCGTGCAATGATTTATTGTGTATTAAAAAATTGTTCAATGAAATCTTCCAATAATCTCTGCTATCTTTTGATCTTTATTCTAAATGACTTTTTTAGCATAACACTTTACCATAGACAACATGTTCAACACATGTTGAAATTCAGAAAGGTGTTAAAACTGCAATCATGGGCATGTAAAACTGTTGGTAGTGTGCGTATTGAAAAGAGCTCCAACGTGTGTTCAGTCACCTACCTGCTAAAGTCTGTATGAGAATTTGATGACTTATTAACTTATTAAGCAGCAACATTTGCCCTTATATCCAAACATTTTATTTTTGAAGTTACATTTAAAAGTTACAGTAGTACCATTCTTGTCATGGTGTTTAAAATGCCAAAATCCATGGACAGGCAGGCCTCAAAAACCTGGTTAAAGAAGAGTTACTTAGGTCGTGACACAAGTTTCATAACATCATGTTCCACATCATCAGTTCACATCAATCAACAGTGCTTGATGTAACTGTGCACAACAGGTCACCAGTAGTGACGCATCATGATTCATCAAACTCGCTGCCTGTTCACTTCAAATGAAGTGTTTAATATCTTGAATCCTAACATATTTAGAATTCCCATTGCATCAGGTTACTATTACGACACCTACTCAGGGTGTGTCTATCCTTTCTCTTATTATCAGATAGGATTTAACAATAAATAATATTTGTGCATGTGGGCCCATTCTCGTAGTGTGCTTCTTCACCACACAGGAAGAGGTGGTGTCGGTGACCATCATTGCATGAAGTTCAACAAGGCTTCAAAATTTGCCAAAAAAAGGGAGGGGGGGTTCCGCCCTTCTGTTTATTCCCAGCAGTCTCTTGCATAAACCATGTGGACCGGGCCCTCGTGGAACCCTAGGAGCCAGCCTGCTCCACCGTGGCAAGATCCCGGGCCTCCCGCACCAGGTCCAGCAGGGAGGAGAACATGGTGATGTCCCTCGGCTGGAGACCCATCATCTGTATCTGTGGCAACATAAGCAAAGACTTTAACCCTCATGCACTTAAACACACACACACTCATTGACAGGAAAGAGTGTAAGCTCTGCAAACACCTGATGTGAATTTGGTCTAGCGATAAGAGTCTCCGAGTCACTATTGCCCTACGTTTTCTTTTGCTCTGCTCAAAGGAAAAACTAATTTCAGAGATTCACAGAAGCCTATTCTTCCAACCAGCCACACTCCGAACACTCCACCCCGCCTCAGTGCAGGACCAGACGGACCACACGCTTCCCAGGGATGGAAGGCTAGGGTAGATAGTTGAATGACGAGGTAGATTATACTCCCGCCTGGACACAGGCCATGGGGCATCTGGGCCAAACCCCCACCACTCAGTGAAACTGCAACCACTTTACACATGGCATTAAAATCCTGACCACTTTATTCTGTACACACTGTCTGCTCCTCTGCCATATTACAGCGGTTAAGGTATTTTACCAGCCACTGAATAAATAATGGTTTATAGACGCGCTTGTTTTGCATGTATAATTTACGCAAAAATACAATCTACCCAAGCAAATTTACCATCTAGTCTACTGTGCCCTGTGTCTAGTGAATGTTTAATTTACTGTATAGACTGTACAGTTTCCTAAGTGTGGCACCATGTCCTGTACAGGAAATATTGAATCCCCCACTCAAGACATCTGTGGTAAGAAAGAATAAAGTTGACTTTGCATGCATGTGTTTCACAGAAGGATCTGTTCTCTTATTGTGAGGTGAGGGCGGAGGACTCTTGCAGCTGTGCAGCATTCTCCATGGAAACACCATGGAAACATGCAAGCCTTTCACATGAACACCAGCATTCTGTCAAAACTCCCACAAGTCCTAGTGAAAAACGAACTGGATGGTGCTCTACGTAACTGGCTCTTCTGACCTGCACCCTCACATTTTTCTCATCTCATCAGAATCATCTGGCGTCTGCGTGGAGCTGAAAATACCTGCTCGCCCAGGTACTCCACGTCCAGCGCCAGCTGCAGTCGGATCTTGGTGTCGTCGGAGGGTCCGGCGGAGGTCCCAGCGGTGCTCGTGGGCGCAGTTTTCCTCGCCTGCTTCAGCCTCTTCAGACTCTCCTCCATCTTCCTCACAGAGCTCAGCACGTCAGATATGGTCTCAAAGTATCTACGAGTCATGAAGATAGGGAGCAGCCGTGAGCACACACACACACACACACACACACACACACACACACACACACACACACACACACACACACACACACACACACACACACACACACACACACACACACACACACACACACACACACACACACACACACACAGCCCCATGGGACAGGAATTACATGCGAGTGTGGGCTTGTGTGTGGGCATGCAGACTACCTGTGGGTGCAGTCCGAGAGAGTAACGCGAAGCCACTCCAGCACGATGGAGTCCTTCACCACGCCGGTGGAATCTGTGAGAAGCTGATGCAGCGGCCGCAAGGCATTATCCATGTAGGCCGAGGCTCTGGTGGGCATCTCCTGTCAAATCAACGATATCAGATTTGGGGCTTTTCTGCAAAGGCATTTGTGTTTTTGGAGATGCACAACAAATAAGGACACGGCCCTTTAGAAGATATTTCACTTTGTTGAGAATGATTTTGACTCTCAATATTATTTTACGATGAAAATATATACAGTAAATAAGGTGCTATGAAATCAAATTCACCGAGCCTTTAAGGACATTCTGGCATGCTCTTAGATTTCATTTCCATCACTTACTGACTCAGTATGGTCGTCAGAGTCAGAGTGCGTTTAGTGCTGTGACTTACCTTATTGGTCCTCCGGTAGAGCCGCGGGACTTCTGAAGCATTTTTTAGGAAGCGGAAGCTCCTCTCTGTGAGATGCTGAGTCATTCTGCTGTTTAGCGTTGGGATGGATCTGGCCAAATCAGCTTTAGAGTCACTCAAAGCCTCTGGCATTCAAAATAAGAGACACCACATGAGCTCCTGTTTGTTATTCTAATATGACATGATCGATCCATAAATGCTACTCACCTGTAACAAGACTAAAGTTTTTGAAGCCAATTCCCTCCAATCTCTCCCTGATCATGTCAGAAATTTCTGGAATCTGGAAGAGTAAACACAAACAGACGGAAAAGTTTGAACCACTAGACATTATAGGATATGGACTCCAGAGGAACATCCTAGACATTATTTCCCCCCATGCTACCTGCTCCTGCAGTTGGTCCACATCGGCAGCGATGAAGACCAGCTGCTTGGTGGACAGGGCCGTGGGGCCGCCACTCTCGCTGTCTGCATCCTGAGAGGTGCGGCTCGATGTGGAGGAGGCGGAGCTTGGCAGTGGACGCACCGGGTCTTTGGTGGTTTCTGAAGATGGGGTTTTCGTTAGGACCTATAGAAAAACAGATCACTCCTTTATCACTCTAGCTCTATGGCAAGAGCTATTGTCAGAAAAAAAGAACCGCAGTTAGAACTGCTATTCTCTCCGCTACTTTGTGAAGTTGATATTTCTCGAGGCCGTCTGAGATAGAAAACAAGCATTTTACAATTCCCAACATCCCACAACTCCTGGTGCAAAGCCCTGAGCAGAGGCTGTGTGATGCTACGGGGTCCTGGTGAGCTTTCGAGCTTGGGTCAACCCGCCTGCTACCAGTACAGTACCTCCATGAGGAAGGTGGCATATCGGGAGAGCAGCTGCAGCGTTAGCTTCCAGAACCGGTGAGCCAGCGGAGGCAGGTAGACGTGCTCCGCCCAACACCTGCACACACAGCTCCACAAGACCTCCGTCACCTGCAACCGGTAGTGGCTCCCATCTACACACCCGCACAAACACCCAAACACAGACACAAAAACACACACGCACACACAGAGATGTTTAAATAAGGACATGAGTGTCTGATATGTTGCAAATAAATGTGTGCACATCCAGTCAGACCGGTGAACAGCATTGCGACACGATGTCTGTCTTGTTGGTGGAAAGCCTGCTCCAGAGACTCCCACACAACTGACCTGGAGCAGCATCTAATCCATCTGCCACGGCATTCTCTAGAGATCCAGCAATCTCCTTATACCTGAAAATCACAACAGTCCAAGAGGTTAAGGCACGCAGACAGGAATGTGTTTCAGATTAAAATGTTGGACTGAATTTACTTCATTTAATAAGCTGCAAGACAGCTTATTTTCACCTTTGAAACCTCCAAGATATGCTCTCTCCTGCCAATAGTGAAAAACTTGTCCATGCATTTATCACATCAAGGCTAGATTATTGTAATTATCTGCTCTTCCAAAGATCTCTATTTCTTGCTGCTGCAAGGGTCCTGACCCACAGGAGAAAGGTGATTATATTAAACCTGCACTCCACTCACTGCACTGGTTATCTGTCAGTTTTAGATTAGATTTTAAGGTTCTGGTGATGGTTTTTAAATGTCTTCATGGCCTTGCTCAGCTTAGCTCAGTGAAATGATGGCTAGATATGTTCCAGTCAGGTCTCTCAGGTCTTCAAACAGTAATCTACTGGTGATTCCTAAAAGACGATTAAAGATTGGCGCTTTTAGCCACTATGGCCCAAAGCTCTGGAACTCTCTTTCTGAGGAGTTCAGAGGCATTTCATCCCTGTACAGCTTCATGAAGAGTCTCAAAACCTTCCTGTTTAGATCTGCTTTTAGTTAAGAAACTCCAATTCTGTTATAATAATTTAAGTTTTCCATCTTATTTACTTTATTACATTATTTTGTCTATTATTTTATAATTTGTCACCATTATATTATTTTATTGTTGTTTCCTTTTCATCTTTAATTTCCTATATTTTTGTCTTATCTTTGCTACCTTTTAATGTTTTTTTTTATTTATTCTGTAAAGCACTTTGAATTGCATGTATGTATGAATGAAAGGTGCTATACAAATAAAGATTATTATTACTATTTATTAAATCATGTGATGAATTTAAGGCATAATTTTTTCAATGATAAACAGGAAGTAAAGAGGAGAAGCTGTGTAGGTTGAGGGGACACAGATGTCGGTGCACAGTGACTGATGGCCTTTGCCCTCTGAAGCTCAGTGATCATTATTCAAGCAGCAAGATGACAAGAATCTGACCACTCTGGCACAACCCAGCTTAAGAGCCCTCATCATGTCAGTCTCAGTACTGTACTCCACCCCTAGGGCGCTACACCGCCCCCCCAGGGCTCTACACCATTACAGGGGGTACGGAAAAGGTGAAAATTCACAACCCAGTGATTACTACAGATTTACTGTATGGACACGCACCTAGTATCCATGCAAAATTGAGAAATTCCCAGAACACTCAGTAATCGTTGCACAATGAGCCTACATCTGAATCACTTCTGACAAATCAAATGAAGCTAGCAGAGAGTTCAGTAGTATGGGCTGTATGATGAATGGAAGCTTCACATACAGAGTCCAGAGCACACACAGACCAACCCGCAGGATCGAGCCGCACATGCTCCACACGTACCACACAAAAGACAATGACCACTGTTTATGGGTGATCAATGAATTGGATTGTGACTCAAAGGCAAATACACTTTCATTGTATTCAAACACAAGACAGTTTAGCATGAACTGTATACATTTTCTTTATGTGTGATTTGCCTTTGGTAAAATGTTGGAGAAAACAAAGCACACACCCTCAAATTCTCAGTAAAACCCATCACCCTGAACAGGCTGCCTACAACGGCCATCGGTTAACTGTCAAAAAACACTTCAGAACAGCTCAGTTATTGACACCAGCTTTAAAAGTGATTTTCAGTGTCGTTGTGAATCTTTTCTATTGTCCTAC
Source organism: Brachyhypopomus gauderio (assembly GCF_052324685.1). Classification (NCBI taxonomy): domain Eukaryota; kingdom Metazoa; phylum Chordata; class Actinopteri; order Gymnotiformes; family Hypopomidae; genus Brachyhypopomus; species Brachyhypopomus gauderio. Next base: position 11,201,825 of record NC_135225.1, on the reverse strand, counting down.
TATTATCATTAGAAACAGCAGTAAAATGTCAGCTTTAATTCATGTATTCACTTTTGCTTTACTTCATCTAAAAGAAGCAGGATTATATGCTTAAGAAAGGATAAAGTTTGTACACAACCCAAGGTGACTGGATCTGGTTCTAGAACAGAACCGGATCATCAACAAACCACAAAAAGCTTTCTAAATATAAGAATATGCGAATATAAGGTAAGCCACTGTCTGAGGCCAGAGTGAGCCCTCTCATTCCCGATGTGTAAGAGGAGACGCTGCAGGGGGCGTGTCCCACACCCTGCCACTCACCGCAGCTGGAAGTACACAGGGAGGTTCCATCGGTTGTGGAAGCTCTGGTAAGACGCGTGAGCTCGGAGTCTCTTCACACTAGCCTGGGAGCCACACTGCCTTTCGAATTTCCGCACAAAGTCCATGCTAATGCAGTAACGCTACACAAGACAAAAATTCATAATAAATAAAAGGTTACAGACACTGACAAATGTAGCAGAATGCAATCTGTACAATTTTGTACATCCCATCAATTGTAACAAATGTACAGTATAATTTGCATCTTTAAGAAGTTTCTTTTCTTTTTAGGAAGGTCGATTGTGATGTTTGTACACATGGATAGATTCACTGTATTGATTGTTTTGGAGTAATGCTTTACACAGATTTAAATTTTATTTTATTGATCACAATGCCTCACATATCAGGAAATGGTGGTCAATGCTGGATAATTTTGCAGTGAAGTCTTCACCATTTTCAACATGGACAGAGCTAGCGGTTTGTGTTCACAACTAGAGTTCCATTTTCAGTGATAGAAGAAACAAAAATCTCCCATTCCGTAAACAAGGCTCATATACTTGAACTCTGAAATGACTTGCAGTTTGTATTTGTACTTCTAAGCGGTATATGTACAGGTTTATTACTGAGATCCGCTTCCCTGAGCCATCACGTTCAGGTCAGACTGAGTAGACGAGTCTCCCGCAACACAGACAACACAAAGCCCAATGTGTAAAAGTAGCTTTGCCTTTATGATAGACTGCTAATATGTAGGGTTAATTACCAGTGTGTGTGTGAGTCTGTATTTATCATGAGGTTGTTTGTATATGTGTGTGTGTGTGTGTGTGTGTGTGTCTGTGTTTTACCTCATAGAAGGTGTCAGGGTTGCCTGGGTTGAAGAGGGACGGAATCCTCCCCTCCACACCTTTAATGATCTCTGGCCAGACAGAGTTAACCAGGAAGTCATATCCTGGTACAATATCTGCTTTGTCACTGGGCGCAAAGATGACAAATATAAACCTTGGACAATGTTACATCTAGTGTCAACATCATTTTCAAAATTTCCAATGTTAGCAGGAAAGTCTTGGATTGTGCTGGTTTGTTGGAGTTCCCCTGACCCGAGGTTCTTAAAAAGGCCTCAGCTTTTAAAAAGTATGCACTGTTTAACGGCTACTTCATAGCCACCACCAATCCATCAACTATCACTTAATCATCCCAACGGTGGCATGCTCCTCTCTGGTAATGTAGAGAAGATATGCTCTTCTCTGGTAATGCAGGTCAACAGGATTCTGAAAGTTCACTTAATACAGCTCAATGAAAAATGCACCTGGAAATGGCCCCTCCTGTGACCTCTCGTAACAGTCGACAATGGTGAGGCACAAACTCCAGCAGCTTTGTGTACATCATCTGGAGACCGTTAGTGCTGGAATTCACAAACTGCTCATTTATGACCTATTCAAAGACAAAGCAAATTCAAAACTGTGGAGGGTCCAAAAAAATCTGTTGCATTCTTCCATTTAAAAATTATCTTTTTAAAAAGCCTTTAATATGATAAGATGTCCTCTTATATGAATGATATAATACAGAAGAAATAACACACACCTCATCCATATATGGCTTGACTAAGACTTGTCCCACAAGTGCTTCTGAGTCTCTTGTCTTGTCGATGGTGGCATAGGTGCGGAGGCAGTGTCGGACCATGTCCACGTTGGACGTCTGCAGACCCTGGATCAGCAGGCCCTCCAGAGACTGCTGGAGCATGGCAGTGATGCCGGCGATCCTCTACAACACAAACACAGAACGATCTGTCTCTCTGCACCATCACTTTGTCTTTAGTACCTTCTCTTAACATTGCTTTTTATTGACCCAGTTATTGATCCTTGACCGATTTGTTGCATTTTACTTTGCCATAGCGGTCATGCATAGTTTTTATTTGCACAAGTAGTCATTACTCATTTCAGAAAGCATTTTATGACAATTTTCTCTCTCCATTTCAGAATGATATTTCTATAGCCATGGCTAGTACTCCCATTTAACTGAAAGCGTTTAGACTGACAGGCGTGTGAGGCAGAAGGAGCTTGGCTTACTGGCCGCACTTTATCCAGCAGTGGCATTCCTTTGCTCTGGACAGCATGGAACTGCAGCTGGTTGAACTCAGTGGCGATCCGCTCAAGAATCTGACCCGCTAACAGAGGACTTCAAATAAAAGCAGACAAAAATTCAGGAAAAACCACCTCCCCAAACACAAAACAAGCACAATAAGAAAAAAAAGTTATTTTTTTTGTTGATATCTGCCTTCATACAGCTGCTCATGCCATCTTTAAGGAAGGACTTGGCAGTGTAATGTCCTAAGTGTAGATGTTTAGATTATTATTATTTACTGCAGCTAAACATCCAACATTTATAGTTACCTGCTTGTCTCAAGAGAAGTTGTATCTTTGGTATTTTGGGAGTGAAGGATTTTTTCAATCTTTTCCACTGACCGAACTACTTGGATGAGTCTTAAGACACACATCTAATTTGAAGTAAATAAAATATAACATGATATAGCATTAAGCCAGAGATAGTTAGAATGAAAATTTCAATTGTAAAAATATTCAGGTAAAAGAATTCAACAGGTAAAACACCTTCTTCTTTTGAATGTCATCTTGTTTGGACAACTGGGTGTCGATGGCTTGGATAACTTCATTTACCGACAACCTCAGACTCTGCTCAAGAAAAGAACATTATGAGTGAAACAGCAACAAAAATATAACATGACAGAACGACTGAGGTAAAGTATAACCCGACTAAAACACGACAATAAAACAGTTTACCAGCACTTCTTCACGTAATTGGCCTAGAGGAACTGAAAGCTGGTTGAGAGCTTTATCCATCCCGACCTTAAACACAAATGAAACGATGTAAGCAAACACACAACACGGACGGAATCACTATGTGGAGTTCATTTAACGTACTTGAAACACGAGTTCCTTCAGGAAACAAACCCAACTTACAAGATTAGTGGACAGGTTGACAAAGTCGGCGTAGTCCTTGTTGATGAGCTCGACCATGGCTGTTTTAAGCAGCCGGTAATACTTCTCCAGGTCTTCACGCATCTCCTCCAGCTGGACACGCTTCCGACATTCAGCCACGAATTTATCCACGTCGAAATCATCCTGAAAACAAAGAAATGCGCCCAAAACACCGAGCGTTGCAGCCCGCTAGCTGGTTCACCAACACGGGAAGGGAAGATACAGCTACGTGCTAGTTTTACAGCTGCTTCTATTTTACTTTCTCATGTTCTGCATTGTAAAATAAGAAAATAAACAATAAGTTAAACTGCTAGGTAGCTTAGTTAAGGTGTGAACAGTATGTTAATAATCCCCTCACAGTTACTCCCCCTAACTGTTGATTTTAATGTTTCTGGCTAGCTAGACTGATAGATTAACTAGTTAAAGCTAGCTAGCTAAAGTACATTTTAAGAAAATGTTTGGCTAATTATATTATTATGAAACCTCGATTTCGTTCGTATACAACGTTCTGGCTAGTAACAGGAGACTCGTATATAAGACAGTGTGAAGTTATTCAGCACGTTTAACTCGCTAACTGAGCTCGCTATACGAGTCACTACTTATCTTTACAAGTCAATATTAGCCAAGAGAACATACCTTCATAAACTCGTCTTTGTTAAAACACAAAGACTCGGGTCCCTTTGGCAGGTTCATCATCCTTAAATCGACTATAAAATTGCGTGAATGTGTCTTATTGATGAGAAACCGCGAGTTTTAGATACATTTTTTAACAAATGACAGATGATGTGCCACTTCATTTACTTCCGCAAACATGGCACGCGCCAACGATTGAGAACGTTGTCACGTGAGAGAAGTAAACCGGTGACGTCCGCGTGAGTGCGCCCCCTCCCGACATCCACCGAGATAGCAAGAGCTGCAGAAATGGGTGTACGTCTAACATTCATACGAAATCTCTTGCAGTTTACAAAAAATCGTGTTCTGCCGATTAATAAAGAAATGTATGTTCTAGATAATTGAACGCCTGGTTTCTTAAGGAAGTTGTGGCTCCCAAAATGAAAACAAAATTGCATTTTTTATTTTTTTATAGATATTTATCCATGGAATATGATGGCGTATGGGTACATAGCCATGCAGAGCTGCAGGGGTAAATAAGACTTGACGTTGTATTCAGACATTAATGCCATTGGATAGCGGAAAGGGGACGAGTCAGGTGATTTCAGATGAAGCCGGCGATTCATTCTAGGCTACTCCTCAGAGAGAGAGAGAGAGAGAGAAAGAGAGAGAGGGAGGCGCACGCCCAACCCGGATGCTCAGAAATATAGATAGTTTGGGGGTCTCTTTTCGTAGAGGTTAAGGCAGTTTCAGCACTATTAATGGGAACAGCTCCCGGTTTGTACCCGCCGGCTCAGTTACATCGAGAGCCACATCATTCCTCGTCATTTTGAAAAGTACACCAACACTGCGCGTTAATAGTGTTAAGGAGTGAACACGGTAGGCTGCATGCTGGAGGGTTGGTTTGTAAGGAGGTCAGTTGCGTGCCGAGTCTTTGCACGGTGTAGTAGGCTGTGCACTGGGTTTGACGAGTGATGGCGGAGTGTGGGAGAAAGGGGCTGTCTCTTCTTGAGGCAGCCCGTTCTCGCTACGAGAGCTTGCAGATATCCGACGATGTATTTGGGGAGTCTGGGGATGACAGTAGTGAAAACCCCTTCTACAGTACAACGGGCGACTCGAATTCGGACAACTACACGGACGATGTCAAGGCGAGTGATGCAGGGAGTAGTCAAAGCTGCGGGCTTCTTGGCTCATTCTCCAACAGCCAAGCGGAGGAGGAGGAGGGATGGAGCCACGCGCTTCAAGACATCAGCGTCCCCCAGTATAAGGACACGCATGGTAAGTTGGTGTGAAGATCACCACAGAACGTGACTCCGACTCTTCTAGCCAGCGAAAGTCATTTTAAAATATGTGCTCGACATGTGTCGAGTCTTGCGAGTATAAAGAATAGTAAATATTTACTAAATTCTATGGCATACAAAAATGATAAGGCCTTTTATTTTATTATTTTTCACGTTTTATCTTATTTAAAAATCATGTCATAAATGCAATATAAAACAGCACAGCCATTTATGTAGACTACATTATGTATCTGCAAAAATACTTAGGAAATGAAATACATTATCAGTGTCTAATGAAGGTATAGGTTCATTAAATGCAGTGAACTGGGCTGTATGAATTTTGCATAGCAGGTAGTAGTGTCATTAATTCAAATCAATGTGGTCTTCAGTACATGTGTATCATGCAAATATTATATCTAATATTCACTGATGTAGACAAATACAAACTCATACACATAAGAAGAGCTCAGTGTCACTTGATAAAAAAATGTTTTATGATTGCCTCTTTTAACATCACCATTGCTTTTTAACACCATGAATGGATAAGAATAAAATGAGTGCCTTTTTAATTTGGAAGGCAGTAGTTATGTTTACATTTAGAAAACATGGCCTGTTTTATTGTTCCTTTGTTTCTTGCATGGGTCAGTTTATGGAACAATTGTGTGGAAAATCTGAAGATAACAGAGAGTGGGCAAGTGTGTAATCCCCTGTGTTAGCTTAGGCACCTATGACTCAGTGTTCAGGAAAGCTAAGATTATGGCTCAGTATTCAGAAAAGCATGCACAACTGGCTGAAGTGACACAGACCACTGCATTGTTCTAGATGCACAACAAAGTGTGTTAAGTAAGAATGGAGAATTGTGTGAGCACCTTCACCATGTGCCAAAACAGAGTATTGGCGTGATCATTATTTTTGATCAAAATAATGCAGGCTGATCTTTTAATCCTCATACATCTTGGGGAGAGAATATGTGTTGCGTTAAATGCTCACGGTGTTGGTGAACCTCATTGGTACCTCACAGAATGTGGATATGTAATCACAATACGATATCTTCCACATGGAGGGCAGCAGAACTGCAGACTGCTACTTTCTCCACATGAAAGGTGTGGAGGTCTACAGATCCCTGATTGTCTGTGCACCTGCCAGCGTGAAAAAGAGATGATGACCAGGGGGAGGGAGGAGGGGGGAGACACAGACAAATGGATGGAAGCACTCGAACACCTCATCACATGGAAGAGCAAACACTCTCCAGCTCTATGGATTCATGGCTCCAGCTCTAAATTAGGGACACATGTTGTGGACACACAGTGCGGTGAATAATAGTCTGAGAAAATATTCCAATTACTATTGACAAGCTTTCACCTCAATACCTAAATCAAAGTCTTCACAACATTTTGTATCTGTTGTGTGCACTAATGTTGGATATGATGTTTTTCGTTTTTGTTTTAAGCTTCATGTGTCTATGTGTTATGTGTTTTAGTTCACAATTTATTCACTCCATATATGTATATATGTATGTGTGTGTGTGTGTGTGTGTGTGTGTATTTTGTAGTGCATAGGCTTACTGCATAATCTGTACACAACTAAGATGGCTATAGTGGGCACATTATACCACAACTCACTCAAATTACTTCTAGGTCTTAATTGTAGTGATGTCTTTGAACACGAAGCTTTTGCTTGGCTTGCAAAAATTGTAAATGGGACATTTTTCAAAAAACAAAAATACATTTCACTGTTTCATTGTTTGATCAGAGCTCAGGAATCACAGAAAGCTGGTTCTGACGTAACACTGTAGATCCCCATGTCTGTCAGTCCCCTGTTTCAAGCTCTCCTTCTACCAAGCAGCTGTGGTTGTTTAGAAACGCCATATCTCTCCTTGGTGGTGGGCCGGAACCTTCTGCCAGTCAGCAGTGGGAGAAAGTGGGCCATCTGGTTGCAGGCTTTGCTCATGCTCAGGACCCAGCATGCCGCCTGACAGGCAGTGAAACCCTAAGCCACTGGGCCTCAGGCGGAGTTCTGTCCTTGGTTATCATAGCTGGCTGCAGGCTGCTCTGTTTGTAATCACTTGAAACTATGTCGCCCATCACTGATGGTACCTTGCTGTTAGGGACTTTGGCACTACACTACACAACTGTAGTCTATAGTCTACTGTAGTTTGTTTGTCACCAAAGAGACACACAGAGTGACATTAAAATTAGTATTTAAAATATTATGTTCATTTGTGCTTTCTGCAAATAACAGTCCTGCAGGACCCAGACATCCACCTCCTGTCCTCTGGTGTCTAAGATGTCCAGGTGTTGTTTGTTGTCATGCATGACACAGCCTCTATTGGTAGGATGGCTGGGTAGGTTGGGGAAGGGCTGATCGCAGTGGGCTGTGCCATGCTGGGTGAAGCCAGCCTCTCTCCGTCTGACGGACGTGCCGTAGTACAGTGCTATTCTGGGCAGAACCAGGAACCCGGCCAAGTGCAGCAGTTGAAAGGACGTCAAGTGCTGCTCATTGCAAACTCCACATTAGCATATCGCAATGTATTACGCAATGCACATGCGCTGATGGAGTCGAATCAGGGCTGGAGGGTACGGTTCTAGGTCTGGTCCAACAAGAGAAACACACTGTGTGTTGGCACATGATCTTAATGCATTCATGCATGAGCATGAGATGTTAAACAAAAAGCTGCAGTTTAGGCCCTGTTTGTTGACTCATAAACTGGAGAGATAAGATGTGCCATCTTAGTTTGTATACATTCTAATGGAAACCAGGAAGCATTACGTAAAGCTCTGGCAAAATTAGTCATTGACTCTGCTCCAAAGTTGCACTTTAGGTACCAGGGGACAGAGTGCTAAATTTATGGAACCAGCTTTCCTGTTGTGAGGCTGGCCACCACATTTCCAATACCTGTCTGTCATTTTCAGTTGAGTCAAAGAGCCACAGAAATGTGATGCAGTTTATTGCTTCCTGGTAAGGCACTTTTATACCAGTTCAGATTGTGATTCAGTTCTGTTCCATTGTGATATTACACTGAATTTACTTGACTATAAAATGAACTTGTTGGAACTCTGATATTTATGTTTGATCTTTGAGATGGTGTACTTGTTTAATGTCATGTCATTGATGGCCATGCTGCAGAATTAAAATGATACAAAACTATAATTAATGTAGTTCCTTGGACTAAAATATAAATTACATAAAATTTTGATCTAACACTTCAAAGGTTTAATCACTTTCTGATAGTTAGGGTTATAGTTAGGGGCATAGTTAATCAGCAAGTAGTGGACAATTGCAAATGAGCTTAGCTAGCAATGTCTGGAGGGCTCATTAGTACTATGTGTTTGAAAATAGAAACTTTCCACAGCATTATGGGTAATTTCATACTAAACATTAAACTTCAACCCAAAGTTGGTCATTTTTTCACAGTTCTGTCTTGGTACCAAGGCTGTATTACATTTCCACTGCATGGGTTCAGCTTTATGGTCTTTAAGTCCAGCACTGCACTCAGATGGTATTATTCACCCCCCACTCCCCACGGGGTCATGGGGCCATAGTGCCACAGACATCACATAAAGAAGCTCTAATAGTGCATACTGTGCATATTTTAAGAAGTGCTTCATGTTTACTGCTGGTTCTGCAGGTTTTCTGCTGTGATTTTACACTGTGACTGAATATACTGCATTAACACAGGCTGAGCCCCTCTTCCTACAAGCTGGTCTGTTTTGGTACCTTAGCTTGTTTACTTGGGCTTATTTTATCACCTCTGATGGACAGAATTGCTATTAGTTGCGTCAGATAATAGAGAATGAACAGATGGATGAGCGTGTCTGCTCCTGGATTGTTTTTACTCATTAACCCATCAGACTGGCAGGGGCTCAGTTGTGGGTGTCTACCTGTTATTTGTTGTTTGGATGACCTTTGTTTATGCGTATAGTGTCTGAGTTCAATCTAAGTTTGCAGGGCTGAGTAAATTCTAATGCAATAATTTTGTCAAATCATCTCCTGATTAGCACAGGCCAAACCTACGAGACGAGGCAGCAGATTCAAATCATGGCATCTACACAATCTTCTGAATCACTGATATTCAGTGCTTACCTGTATTTGCTGGTTTGTTTTGCATCCAAATATTAGGGGAGTTATGCACATGCATAGGCCAAATTGTACTGATGCAAACAATTAGTAATATGCACTAAAAATGGTTTGCTTGCACCAGTCTTATATTCATGTTGATTACGTCTCCCATGTAGGTTTATCATTGAAAGTTTATTTTTATCTGCAGAATGATGTGCTACCTACCTTATGTAAAAAGAGCAAACAACTTGTTACAAACGAGAAAGAAATGAGATATCCAGTTGACATTCACTGGATTATTACAAACCATTCTAGCCACTTTATAACAGGTGTTAAAGAGCTGTGACTCAGAAATCTGGCCATTAGTTTCTCTTTGAACATGTGCTAAGCTAAGGGTGTCTCACTCAGTCCAGTAGCAAGGTGCTTTTAGGACCAGAGTTCAAACTCTCTCTCTCAATCGCTGATGCTAATGGAGTTCTGAGAAAGAGCAGGTACACCACCCGCTACCTTGGCGTCATTAAGCATGACTGGGGGCAGCTGTCTGACTGTAATCTGCTCGTGTCCCCATACCTGTGAAGAGCATAGCTGCATGAAAAATGGCATCATATAAAATTCTCCTTTGTCACAAAATAAATTTTTTTTCAAAAGAGCAGTAAATGTCCAGCAAGAAAATGCTGCTTGCCTGGGTTGAGGTGTTAATATAAGTTTGGTTACCATGGTTCCGCACAGTCCCACACTCATTCATTATCTCTCTTCGTTGCTATGACAGAACCTACAAGTGTTATTAAGACGTTTTACTGCCATTGCTCTGTTTTGTATGTCCCACTTATCCTGCTTCTGGTCCTCAGGCAGTGGGAAGGTGTAAAAGTAGAGCAATTTCTTTACCATTAAACAAGATTTATAACATTTTAAACTGTATAATTATTTTAAAATAAACAGATCTGGGACCAAGTGTTTTCTTTATCCTCCATATATTAGCAAGGATGCTTTGTTTGTTGTCATAAGTGTAACTGCATAACTGCTTATCATCTGCTGATGTTTCTCAATGTTGAGAATTTACTGCCCTGAGGAACAGGTAAGTTTTGAATTGTACCACTAACAGCATTCAAGTTATATGCCCTTGTAAAACACTGTTAAATACGTGCAGTGCCTGAAATGAGGGAAGATGGAGGGTGAATTTTTGTGGGGAAAAATGTGGTGCAGCAAAGTCAGTTGAAGATGTGTGGCATAGCCTACTAACATGGATTTGTTGAATTCCAATGGCAGGTCCTACCCAGAAAATGGCGGCCACGTCCAGCGCCATGGATTTCTTTCAGCTCTTCGTCCCTGACAACGCAATCCAGAACATGGTGACTCAGACCAACATGTATGCCAAGAAGTACCAGGAGCGCTTTGGCGTCGACGAGGGCTGGACGGGTGTGACGGCGGCCGAGATGAAGGCCTTCCTCGGCTTCGTCATCTCCACCAGTGTGCACCGCTGCGAGTCGGTCCTGAGCATCTGGAGCAGCGGTTTCTTTGGCAACCGCAGCATCGCGCTGAAGATGAACCAGGCTCGCTTTGAGAAGATCCTCAAGTACTTCCACATCGTGGCCTTCCGCTCAAGTCAAGGGGGCAGCCAGGGCCTGTACAAGATCCAGCCCTTCCTGGACCTGTTACAGCAGAGCTTCGGGTGCACCTTTCGGCCCTCACAAACCCAGGTACGGACCTGGGACCCTAGGGCCCTGTTCCTTACCATAGTCCTGAACCCTTCAGGATTATTATCTATGGGCAGGGAAGCCAGAGGTTTATAAATGTTGTTTTTGTTTTTCCCACTGGCTAGACAAGCCACTGCAGTGCTTTTTCCATCAAGTGTTCAGCAGTTTGCATTTATTTCTTATCATGTTTGAGGTTTTGTCAGGCCTTTTGAGTTTGTTCAGCAACAGACATTAGACTAATGGCTGTTTTAACACACTAAAGCCATATACTAGAGTACATAAATCTATAATAAACACTTAAAACAGTTTAAATGAAAAGTTCAAAAGCTTTTTTAATTGACCACCATCAGACATTAAACAATACATTAAAGTCCAGACAAGAGGACAATTGAGCTGTGCATTTCTCTGGCATCAGAAAGTGGATTGGGGACTCATGTCAAACCTCCATCTGTGAGAATTAGAATTGGTTGCAGACTTATCATGACAGGAGATGGATAGAGGGACAGAAAATCTAAAAGCATCTATAATTGTCCACAATGGTGTTGACAGTTTACAGTAATATATTCTGCGGTTGACATATATTGATGTATTACAGATTTTATTGGTTGAGGTGGATGGCCAGGTTGACTAATCAGAGTTTGTGTCCATTTACTATATTTAGTGTGAGCCTGCTTCTCCATGACTGGCAGAAATGTCTACAGAGCATGTATATTTGCTGTCAAAAATGGCAAGCCCAGTTTGTCATTGTGAGAATAAGAGAGAGAAGGGAGGGAGGGAGAGGGAAAGAGAGAGAGAGAAGGGAGAGGAGAAGAGAAGATGGCACATTCCCCTGGTTCTGTGTATAGTGTTAAAAGCACGATTCGTTTTTCAGAGCTTAGGGGAAATGCTGAACTCCAGGGAGAGACAGTGAGAGAGAATGGACACCTACACTATAAACACAGAATTATACAAGGACACAAAGATGACCAGCTAATTAGTACCTAATTGTATAGTGATAAATTTGTACTACAGTGTCTTCATCTAGAATAAAATAAAATGACAATCAGCAATAAGGTGCTGGCTGTACACTGTACTGAGAAGTGTTCCAGAAACTTCTTCAACACAGAATGGAGGGCTCTAAGACTCTGATAGCAAGGAGCATTAATAACGCTCCCTAACACTTCCTACAGCATGGCTGTATAAGTCTGAAGCTGAAGGTGCTCAACTGTTTGATTAAGAAGCCATGGGCCACAGAGGGGATAAGAGGAATTGTTCTTAATTAATCACCATTTTGTCACTATTCTCTACTGGACTACTAATTCCATGGAGTCCAGGTTGGTCCCAGTGTCCTGTCCAACCTTTCGGATTAGTCTGTCCATTCTACTGCCATCTCCTGTGTTAGTGCCACTCCCTCAGCACACTGCTGCATAACAAAATGGCTCTGGATACAACTGACTGGTGGAAAAAATGTGGCATCTTCATACACACACAAAAAAGGACTCGTATGTCCTCAAAATGTAGAGTTAGCTCTGCCATTTCCTGTGGACTACATCAGAGTTATACAGCCAGTCCCGAGGGCTTGACTGCTTTCAAGTGACATGAACAATTGTTTGCTACACCTCAGTATCAATACTCCAATATTAGACAATCAATATTTATATCTTCATTGCTTTTCCAAGTAAGCTTCAGAATATTATCAAAGATGCATTCATTATTACAGCTGTGGTTAAGAGAAACTAATGGAAATGAATGAATGAATGAATGAGTGAATTAATGAATACATTTATAATACCTTCTCAAGACAGACAATAGGCTTAACCGTGAGGAATTCATTACTTTGCTACGTTTTCTGTAAAGAACGCTTACTCTGTGCATAATCTAATGCTTGACAGATGCAGAACAGAAAAGAATTCTGTTTTTGAACAACAAATGGTCTGCCTGACCTGCCAGAGTCCAGTAGTGCCAACTCCATCATCATGTCCCATGAGTGGTCCACCCCCACCCCACGTTCATCCACACATTCTGTCCCATCTCCTCTCAAATGCAGAAATGACTTTGCATCTCGAGAGCTTCGATTCTGCGTTTAGCCATGAAGGATCTTTAGACTGGGCTAAAACCCAGTAGACAGCCAGAAAGCAAAGAAAGTGGGCACAGATTAACATGGCTCACTCATTTTATACTTTCACACATAAATGAAGAAATTGAGTTGATTTGAAGCAGCTTATAAGAGCTCTACACTGGAGTGAGTCTTCACCCCTAGCTGTGTGCACCGAAAATCCCCCATGAAGCCAACTAATTTGCTCTAAAAAGAGCAGATGTGTGAACAATTAGCCACTTCTCTAAACTGTGGGTTGTTTTTGTTTCTCTGTAGTTGGTGCTAGAGGGCTTGAGTTTTTAACTTGCCGGTGTTCACGCAATGTCTATCACTGGTGTGTTGATAGGATCCCTAGTGTGATCCAGTTGAGAGGAACCACTGGTCTATCATGAGTAAATGAAACACCATCTGCTCTCTTGGTTTCCCCCTTCCATGGCAATGTCGCCCTGGCAACACAGTACACTGACTAACTAGGCTAGCTGTATGCTAGCGCTATGCCAGCTCTATGATTTGCCACTGATAGAATTGAATCCTCCACTGACAAAGTGCCAGCTCCTCAGTTTAACTACTCTCCACAAACAGCTGTGTTGACGCTGTGTATCAGCACTGCTGCAGTGTTTACTCTGGAACTGATCTGGTCATTAGAATATTTGTACTGAGCAAGTACTTCCTTTCCACAGAACAGTGCTAGCCACCTGCGCCGGTTCAGATGACGGACTGGGCTGGTCAGTCCACCCCGCCTTCTGATTCGCCCAAGGCCCTGACGTGACCGTTGTGCTCTCCTTCAGGTCCTTCACGAGCCCTTGATCGACGAGGATCCTGTATTCATCACCACATGCACGGAGAGGGAGTTGCGTAAAAGGAAGAAGAGGAAGTTCAGCCTGTGGGTGCGACAGTGCAGCTCCACCGGCTTCATCTGCCAGGTACCCACAATGCCTCACTCTCAGCAACCACACAACACCCACGCCTGATATGGCACAGAGGGCACTATGCCATGCATTCAGTGTTTAGAATAATACAGCACTTAAAATGATAAATGGCCTTGTCGACAGAAGGTAAAAATGTCTTAAGTAATGGGTCTTTAATAGGGCAGATCTCTGATTGATTATAACCGCATGGAAATTGTGTGAATGTTCACAACTTGTCAGGGAAACATTTAGACGTCAATTTTTATGCGGTTACAGGAAATCTGATAGCTTTCCAATTAATGTTTCTTTGTGCACTAAACCTAGATAATCCATTTACATACTTGAAATGTATTGGTTTATGTCACCAGCTGTTGTCCAATGCTTTAAGGGTTCTACTTAATTGGGTGGGAACGTACCCCCAGCTACTCCCTTAAAATTCTTGATTGTGAATCAGATACACCAGATCCAGCAGGTGGCGCTAGTGAGCAGTCATAGCTGAAAGCCAGTTGGTATCACTCTCATTCTCCAAAAGATATTTTAGGGTATTGGCCAGTGTGAGCTGAAGACCAATATTTAAAAAATCTGCATAAAACATGGCACAGGCTAACAGGGTAGACAGTGGCTCAGTACTGACAGTGTCTTGGCTGCCACTGACACAAGTTATACATACTGAATACTGCTCCCTACCATGAAGCCCTCATCGAGAGTTCAGTGAAACACATGAAATCAGTTCAGCATCTCCCCCTCCACACATATATTAACCTCCAGATGATGTTTGTTTTTCAGGGTTTTTGTGTGGCTGGTCAAAGACGGCCAGTGTGTCACGGTTCCACAAGCATTATGGCATGATGAATCGTTTTGTCTTGTTGCCTTATGTAGCACAGTCCAGCTCCTGACCCTCTGTTTCCTTTTTATGAGTTATGACAGTAAAAACAGTTCTGATAGCTGGTCGTTGATGTTGAACTACCACATCATTCCTCCTTACTCTTGAAATTGATGGCGCCTTTGACATTGTAGTCAGGTGCATATATAAGTATTTTCCTACTGTCTTTTATAGTCACGTGTCTTGCATACTATTCCAGGAGACCAGGATTCTGAATTGTGTATAGCTTGCTTCAGTGTGTTTGTAATGACTGCAGGCAGCATGATGAGATGCAATCAAGTGGGATATTTTGAGATGTATTTTCTGCTCTGAAAAATGTGCAGGATAGTCAGACAACGTCCTCTAAAGCACTGCTGCTCTGCTCTTGGTTTGCGTTTAATAAAGCATTGTACTTGGGAAAGAGTCCAAGGCTGAGCGCCTGGACTCCTAGTTCTGTTTTGTCCCAGTTAGGCGGAGGAAAATGACATCAAGTGTTTTGTAGCCTACCTTGATTAACTGACACCACTGAAATATTCAAACCTCAGCTGTTTGCTTTTTTTAAGCTTGTGCACACTCAGTTTAGTTGGTCCAAATGACAGAAGAGAGTGAGTCAGCTTGCCTGATGTGGGAGCGTGACCATACGCACTGCCCTGTACACACTGGCTGGATGTCTGCCCAGCATCTGAGTTCCTCTGAGATGTAGGGCATGTCTGTGTTTGCAGGCTACATTCTCCTGTCCTACCATCACTGCTCTGTGTGCTCACCACCGACTTCCTGTTTCAGCTGTTGCATTATTGCAGAACTTTGATCTTGTGCTTTGATTGCAGCTAAATGAATCTCATTTAATTACCAAAGTAAGCTTTGATTCAAAATGTTTTCCTCTTTTCCACTTTCAGATCTACGTGCATCTGAAGGATGGCCCTGGCCCAGATGGGCTCGACACGCTGAAGAACAAACCCCAGCTCCACAGCCTGGCGGCCAAGCAGCTCTGTCAGAACCTGGCAGACCGCAACGCCATAGTGTTCACTGGCCCCAGCATCACAAGCCTCGGCCTCTTCCAGGAGTTTGAGAAGCAAAGTGAGCACCATAACTCACAAACTCACAGCAGTGCAGGGCATTTCATAGATTGCTCCTCTGGGTTCCTCTGGTCACGTCCACACAATGCGAAGTGATGACCAACTGGTTCCAGAGCAGTGCATTTATGAATGTCTGTGTTCCGAGTTTTTAGGTGTTAGAATCATGCGTCACTGGTGTTCAGATGTATTAGGCTTTGGGTCATGTTCAGTCTCTGTTCGTTCATTTTGTCAGCTCTGTCTTTTTCCATCTTTTACGCTAATCGCCTCCGTCCTATGGTCAGGCAACCCCTGTGCATTTTAATTAGCCACAACAGGAAACTCCGGCAATTTACAAATGAGGAGACTCAACTGAGGTGACCTTAAGTTTTGAGAATGTTTATCATATTATCTTATATGCCATATATGCCAATTAATAATGGTAATGTAATATCAAAAACACAGAAGCCTGTGAATCTTTAGTTTTCTCAACAAGGTTAATGGCCCAACTGTTAGACTTAAACACATGAAAAAGGAGTACAAAATGGTTATCTAAAATAAACCTGAATTATGGCAGTTAAAATCTAATGGTAAGGCTGGAAAGGTGCTGGCTGTGGTCAGACCCCTGGTGACTGGTCAGACCTCCGTTTGTTCCGTGACCTGTGTGAGCGGCAGCTTCTCCGTGGCATCTGGCACCACTGTTGTGGGTTGGAGGGGGGCTGCTCACATTAAATGCAGCCACAAAATCTTTCCCAAATCTGCTCATGGCACCAAGGGCACAAACAGTGGTGAAGCTTTAGGTCAACCCAAGGTTTGTGGGATTAACATCTGCAGCGGTGTAGCCGGGTGACACTTACCAGCCGTCTGCAGTTTTCCTCATTACTCAGCAGTGACTGGTCCGAGACGGGGGAAGCTTTGCCACCTTGCAGCAGAAAATGGAAAAAAAAAGTGCTAGAGCGTCATGTAGGTATTACCTTCTCTGCATGGTCCAGATATCTACTGCTGTGGGCTTCTGAGCACCAGGAAGAGTGACTGCACGGGTCTGCCCCAGTCCATGCTGCGCAACCCCGAGGGCCCCCAGCAGCGGGGCCAGTCCCGCATCCAGATGAAGGGCAGCACGTCTCTCATCAGCTGGTACAACAAGGGCAACTTCAGGTTCCTCACCAACGCCTACTCGCCCACCAAGCAAGGTAAGGAGAGTCGAGCAAGCGGCTGCTTAAATGATTCAGTGCGCGTCGTTTTCTGTTCCTGTAGCTCACCTGGTAGAGTAAGGAGCACGCAGTGCTAGCAGCACAAAGGTCGCGGGATGGAGTCCAAGGGTGCATGCCTACTGTCACGCTAATAATTATGCAAGACCCACTGGGTTAGTGCGTCTGCCAAATGCTGAAATTCTACATGGCAGACAAAGAGGACAGTTTTTACTGAGTGAATGTGTAGATGTCGTGTTGTGTAATCGTTGGACACCATTTATAATGGAGCTCAGTGGAGTTTTGAGCTGATATGGGAGGATTCATGGAGCGCCACTGGACGCTGATGAGTTACTGGGAGCGAGACTATATAACTGTATGTTTTTAATGTGATGCCCCAATCCATCCTGACATCAGCTTGATACCAGTTCGTTGGCACATGATCTTTGTGTTAAAGCCACAGGACTTTTCAATATCCAGCAATGCTCTATCTTCCACGCCTCTGACTGGCAGAAGGAAAGAATCACGTTCTTTATTCTCTATAATAGATGCCACAACTTTGCAGGATGTCAGTCATGTATTATTAACCATGTGCCCCTGAATTCAGGGTTACACAGAGCCAGCAAGCAGCAAGACTGGGTCACTTTTATTAGTTATTTTGGGACATATTGACCGATGGGGGGGAGGGGGGGATCTAGAAATTTAGGAAGTCATGATATTACCCCAGGCAAAGGCATTGGGTTGGTTAGAGCTTGTCCTATTTTCTATTTAGGCAGTATTGAATCTCATATTCATGTTCTCCTCTTTAGCTGAAGTTGGACAAGTAGTTGCTGAGTACTGTATATGAAACTGATAAATGAAAGTTTGCATAAGTAATTGGACTGAGCTATAGGTTAGGGTAGATTACATTCTCCAGATGGTAGAAGCGCTGGCATGGCAGACATCAGACTGAAAACACATCACAAACAATGAGGTAGGTCTCTTCCTATAAATGATCTCATGTACAAATTAAGGTCATAAAAAAGGGATCATGTTGGACTTGTAATTCATATCCTGGAAATGTACATTTGTTTATTGTAAGAAAAACCCTTTTGGCAACCACTTACTGTATTCTACTTGAAACCACAAAACCAAACTGAAAGCTCATCCTGATAACTCTGAGACACAGCTCACACGTCCAGACAGGGGAAAGGATCTGTGACCAACAACAGCTACTGATACCCAGTTTGATATAAACACAGTGTGTTTATTGTATGGGTAAACGCTCCTATAGATTTCAGTTGTCACTTGGGTGGTAGGCAGCCAAGCCACTAACCATTGGCTGGGAACCAAAGGTTTGAGGCATGTATGAATTGTACCATTGGCCTTATTTTGTACTAAGTGTGGAGTACAGTGGTAATGCCATAATTGGTGCATACATCATTGTTGGCACATCCATATAGATGGCACAACAGTAATTAATACTGTTTATGTAAGTTATAGGCGTGGGATACTTTTTCTTTAAGTTTTGGATTTATGTTCATATCCTTTTGAGTACTGTTTCTTTAAGACTAGCTACTGCTAGTAACTACTACTATTTTTTAGTACTGACTGCTGGTGGCTGTTGCTGACTTTGTGTGTGTTTTCTAGGAAGATGAGGGTACTGGAAGTAGCATAGTTTTCTTACCATGTTGCATTTCAAATTAGAATTTTCCTTGGGACGCGTTTCTTTGCTAACCTGGAATAGAAGATGTATACTTTATACATTATACACCGACTGCTGTGGAGTTTTCTTTACATTTTTACCACTGCATTCAAGAGTAAAAAAATTGCTCTAACCACTGTGAATCCCACAGCTGCCATGGAAAATAGTTTTTGCGCATCATCACAGTAAGCTCACATGTGTTTGAGCGAACCACTGCGGTCCAAGGCACTGCCGGAGTGAAACCACGGTGACTTTGCACTCTCACCCCCAGGGTCTCAGTGCACCTCCACTTCCTGCCCACGTGCACTCTGCAGACATGCCGTGCATGCTGGTCTTGGTGTCTAGAGCATGCTGCAGAGTAATATGCAGAAAGCTCCTTAATGCAACGGAGCTTATTTTAGACGTTGACCAAACAGGAGGCTGCGAGTGGTTTAGATCCAAAAGCAGAGAGCTGCTACAGTTATCCTACAGTGGCTTAGTGTTGTTTTTTAAATAACATTGTTTTGGTCTGTTGATATTGCAGTCAGTGCTTTGTCATAATGACCCAAAAAGAGCATGCCGGTCTCTATTAGGGAGCCAAGTGTTCTGTTGTTTCAGTTGAAATTTCAATTTACAATGAGAATCTGTATTTTAAGGCTGAACAACAACGCTCGTGCGTCGTGACCATTAATGCTGTCATGCAGTGGGACCGAAAGCTTCTGGCTCGGTGTCCTGCTAGCCTGGCGACCGTGCTGACACTCGTCTTTTGGCTCTAGGGATGATCATTAAGAGGAAGAGCGGGGAAATCCCCTGTCCGTTGGCGGTGGAGGCCTTTGCTGCACACCTCAGCTACATCTGCAAATACGACGACAAGTACAGCAAGTAAGCACGATTGATTTAGATCTGCCCCATTCTATATCCTCAGAACCCTGCTCCACCCTCTCAGCAGGGCCAGCAGACGCAGCACAATGGAGATTGGGTCAGGGACGACTGCAGCCTGCCACGTTGACGTCTTTGGCCTCCCCTGTTGTTTTTTTTAACTGTGTATCCAGGTACTTCATTTTCCACAAGCCTAATAAGACGTGGCAGCAGGTCTTCTGGCTGACCATCAGCATTGCCATCAACAACGCCTACATCCTCTACAAGATGTCCGACGCATACCACGTCAAGCGCTACAGCCGGGCCCAGTTCGGCGAGAGGTTGGTCAAGGAGCTGCTGGACCTGGACGACTGTTCGCCCACCCAGTGATGTGACCACATGCTGTCCAACACATCCCCGTCCCCGACACGCACACATGTCCATCAACACATGACCAACACACGGGCGCTCCGAGGACATCCGAGGAGGATCCTTCAACACCACCTACACACCTTCTGCTTGTGATAACTCCGAGCCGTGCTAGGTTGCGTTGAACAAGGTATGTTTGAAGTCCAGGTTCAGGTTCAGCGCCACCTCTTGCGATGTCTCTATGAAAGGTCTCCCTCCTCCTGTATACCCCAGGACCCCTGTACATAAGCCATTCAGCTCTCTCTGTGTCCTTCTGGTGCATGACAACATGAAGACGTGGCCCCTGTGAATGTACACTTATTTCCAGAGTGATGTCGTGTTTGTGTAGTTTGAACCCTGAGGTAAACCGTTTTGTGGATCTCTGTATGTTGGCAGCATAACAAACGGAAAAGTCAGCACTGACAAAAACACGTAGTGATTAGTAAGTCGTAATCACAAAACACACACATTGATTAAAGTCTCGGTTAGAAAACGCAGAATGTAGTGACATTTATATCAAGTTTCACCATAACATTTGTTGACAAGAAAATGTTAAAGTCTTCCCAGACATCATTCTTTACACTCTTTAACTTATGACCTGCTCTCTCCCACTCTCCGAAGGTCACTCAACTGATGCAACCATATTTAAGATGTTGCCACTTCTCAAATCTAGCTTTGGTAATGTGCAGTACCTGTGGCAAAATCAATGCACTTTCCCCTTGTATTTTTGCACTTTTGAATCCAGGAGAAATCTACAAAACATAACAAAATGACACTGTAACGCCAAATGAATGTTCAGTCAAATATGGCATGGTGACCAGCCTGAATATGACTACATGTGTGAGGGGGAAAAATAGCCTTCTCTACATAGAAGGAGGGTTCTATGTATTGAGGGTTCATGTAAATATGATATTACTACCGAGGTCTGATTTCAGCCTATGAATCTGACTGCAACATATTAGAAAAGATAATTAAATGGTCATGTTTTCAAGTGGATGGCTTAATAAACATTGTCATAGTTACTTTGTCCTACGCTTCAGGCCGTGGTAAGGTCTCTCCTTGAGTTGTGACAGACAAGTGAGTGGATGTCAGCTTCCTGCTCCATTAGGACATGTTTACAAAGGTAACGCCATGCAGAAGAAAACCAGGAGAATATTTACTAATGATGGCTATAAAGAAAAACTGCAAGACCAAACGTTCTAGGCTTTGGTTTGTCCCT
Source organism: Brachyhypopomus gauderio (assembly GCF_052324685.1). Lineage (NCBI taxonomy): Eukaryota > Metazoa > Chordata > Actinopteri > Gymnotiformes > Hypopomidae > Brachyhypopomus > Brachyhypopomus gauderio. The sequence continues at coordinate 11,180,662 of NC_135225.1, read as the reverse complement.
TCAGGTAGTTTTTAAATGGAATTCGGGCCCCTGCCTCTCTAGCACTGTGCTATTGACATGAAAGACACTTGTCCGACGGATTCATGCCCTCAGAATTGTCTTCATAAAAAAAAAAAAAAAAAACCACCTACCGATCAACAAATAAGTAATAATAAATCAAAAACAATACATGAAAGATAGTTACTGTAGGAGCCTTTGAAATACTCTGCCCTGCTCATGAACATACTGGGAAACGCCGGACAGGAAACACACTAAAGCCTGAGTCATCTCCCCTGAGGAGGTGCAGCTGTAGCCATAGCTGGACTGCTGCTGTCCAATCCCAGCAGACTGGGACTCCTGCACTCCCGGCCGGCCGGCCGGCCCCCTGGTGAGCAGGGAAGCAGCAGGTACATCACACCCGTTCATCCTCCTTACGCTCTGGTACAGTGGAACCGTGCGCATGCGCTCTTGAACATTCATGTTCAGTCTGTATGAAACTGCAATATTTTCATTAAGAGGATATATAGTATATTTGGCATATTTTGTATTTGCAGCTTGTGTTGGGAACCATTTTATCCTTTTGTAGTCGTCTTTTCTGAGATATACCTTTAATGTAACAAGTAAGGCTTCATTATCTGTGATTTTACATTGTTTTTTTTGTTTGTTTGTTTGGTGAATGTTGTAAATACTCAGTTTTGTGTAGTGTCCACTTCACTGCGATGTTTTTGTACTACTAACCCATAGCAGTACCAATATCTAACAGACTTTGGGTTCTGACTGCCATGACTGCTGATCTACTACTGATGCAATTGGTGATTATTGTTTTCTAGACCAGCTTTGGTTTCTACCACACTTCCTCTGTCTGCAATTCATGTAGAATTGCTTTTGTCTGAGAAGGAGTTGGAAAGAGCGAGTCCCAGAGGGGTAGGCGATTCCGACAGGTCTGATTAGATAGTGCGACTCTCCTGTCTCCTGAGCATCTTGGGCAACCTCAGGGTTTTGTAACTACAGTGAAGTAACTGTAGTGCAATAGACAATACAATGTAGATGAAGGAAAGTAATAAATAAATAAATAAATAAAAATGGTTTGGGTGCTTTAAAAAAATGTCTGCAAAGATGTAGGTAAAACCATCTGCTGGTGCAAACTGTTAGCATATACAAAGCCAGCTGGATAAACTCCAATTTGTACTGTCACATCTGTAATGGCGTATACAATTAATTTTGACCTGATAATTTACATTGGACCAAAATTCCTTTAACAAAATATCGATAAACAATACAAATTCTACATTGTACATATTCTGTATCTATGAACTTAAACAGAAGTGTATGTGTGGTGACTGTAGTGTTCCTTCCTGTCTCTCCATAGTGAGTGTTGACTAGCCTGTGAGGTAGTACCCACTCCCGTCGTGAGGTAGAACCCACTCCCGTCGTGAGGTAGCACCCACTCCCGTCGTGAGGTAGCACCCACTCCCGTCGTGAGGTAGCACCCACTCCCGTCGTGAGGTAGCACCCACTCCCGTCGTGAGGTAGCACCCACTCCCGTCGTGAGGTAGCACCCACTCCCGTCGTGAGGTAGCACCCACTCCCGTCGTGAGGTAGCACCCACTCCCGTCGTGAGGTAGTACCCACTCCCGTCGTGAGGTAGAACCCACTCCCGTCGTGAGGTAGCACCCACTCCCGTCGTGAGGTAGCACCCACTCCCGTCGTGAGGTAGCACCCACTCCCGTGAGTCACTGTAGCAGTGACTGCAGCTCTCCTGTCACTCAACCACTCTGATGTTTGCTTCACCTCTTTCTCTTTGCCATTGTAAGTTTACACAAATTTGCACACCAATAAAACTTTTTTTTTCTCATTTTTTTATATCATTGGGGTTAAAGGTGGATTTACTATGTGAATTCATCTCTGTTGTGTGATTTCACAGTGGACTTGTATATAAATGTTTACACTGCATTTGTATACAACATTTTAAAAAATGTGCTTGGACCAATGACATAACCATTGTCTTCGTCTATCCGTGATGCATCATCCTACATGTTGGTTATTGTGAAGCGCTTTCAATCCGAACAGACAGGATCATCGCGTTAATTGCTGACAGTTCAGTACGCAAACTAATGTTGATATCAGCTAGGCCTTTAGCTGCAGCCCCCACACTCACACCGCGGCGTGTCCAAACGCTGTAGTGATGGTCACCTCATTTTCCTTCACTCCTCCTGCTGTTACAGCATTAACGCTACATGCCGATATATCGTTTTTAACCTACATTTTCCAGTAGGTAGAAGCTTAATGCTACTCAGCCAGGGTTTCTCCAGCAGGTGAGAGCTGGTGGTTGTGCTAGTGGTGGTGCTGGTGCTGGAAGCTCACGTTCAGAGTTTGTCTGGAAGGCACAACCCTCCCACATTCACCAGGATCATTACAATGAACACCAGTAACTATATATATAAACTTTTTTATTTAAGTTAATTTTTTCCTCATTCAAAGTAAACCTCTTGCCATATCTATAAAACAATGAACAAATACAAGCGCTGTACAGTTGACCAAGTCACTATTAACTGCAATTGTATGTGTATATATGTACATGCATGGACATACATAATGTATATACACACATATACACGTGACCCCATGATGTCTCTTCTGCCTTTAAATGCAACACCAATTCCTTCCTTAACCTAATGATGCCAAATATATGAAAATACTCAACTGTTATACTGAAGTAAAGGAAAAAAACGGGTTGATTTATGTTAATGTCAGTGTCCCATCATCAAAATATGCTTAAAGAACAGAACCAAACAGTAAATAACTTTGGCACATTGTGCTGTGTAAATATTTAGTCCAAATCAGAAATTAATCCTTTTCTTTTCATTTATTTCTCAGTATTTGGCTTTGTTCTCTAAACTATCGAATCAACCTTTCTTCCCATAAATGCTTTGTTCCACCATTGCCCTGATATTGGCATTAGAATAATCGACTGACTACAGGCCATCATTGTTTTGCTGAATTCTCCTTGTAACTGGAGAAAGACAAGAGATCTTCAAGGTTATTGGAAAAGTTCTTTACATGTGCATCATCTTGTCATGTATGAAATGCCCCCTGTGAACTGTCTGGACAGAAGACATCTGTCTCCAATAGTTCCTACTTCTTGCTCTTAACAAAGGTTGCTAGAACGTAAACACAAGTAGGGAGGTTTCTTTTTGCAACCCACTCAGTCTCATCTCGGAGCTTCTGAGAAACATCAGATGCACATATCTCCAGCAAGACTCGTCTTTTCCCCCCTCAACTTCTTTTCCAAGGATCCGTGGTACCCTGTATCTCGAAAAATACGGGCTGATGTAGCAAAGTCAAAAAACACATAGGGTAACATGAACATGACGATTACAGTATGACAGTGGCTCATTTTGTCCAGGAGTCCTATTCTAGAATAAATTACAGAATGCTACATGGCTATCCTGATTCAGAGATACAGAGTCAGAGATATGGAAACAAGTCAAAAGCCTCTCAGCCCATTTCATTTACAACCAGGTGCTCCCCAATGGTTCATCAGCACCACCCGACGTACCTTAATAAAAGTGATGAAAGTGACAAACCTAGCAAACGAAAGATGGTGATGTGGGTGAGCGAAAGAGGCGCCTTTCTCCCCTCTGCCTTCAGGTGAGTTCAAGATGCTTGTAGCCCCAACACATGCACTGTGTTAGCTGATGATAGCTGGTCAACCGTCCTCTCTGTTTAAAGCACCTTGGATGGTGTAAGCTGTTTACGCAATCACTCTGAACAGCCAAACAATTGTTAAAGGTGACGTGAAACCATCACGTAATACAATTTACAGCACACAAATTAGGCTGTTCGTTGCCACTTGTACTGGGAAGCTCACGATCAAAAAACAACAAAAAAAAAAAAAACAAGGATGATTAGGACTGTAAGGAAAGTGTAAAGTAATTTGTGTGAGTAACAAGCAACATTCTTGTCCTGTCACTACTTGAACATGTAGAAAATATAGTGACACAAGCAGGCAGTGATGTAACTCATGGGACAGTAACAAAAGGTGAAAAAATGGAATAAGCAAATGCATCTTCAATTCAAAGTTGAGCACAGTAACAACTATCATGTCACCAACTTGATTATCCCACATAATGCAATTATCAAGAACTATAAGGTTGCTAGATCCAAGGAAATCCTTCTGACGGGAAGCTGTTCTGATTACATGTGGAAAGGTACATGACATTATTGTCAGTTCTGGGACAAAGGGGCAGCCAGTGTTATGTGCTGTGTGGAGTCAAGAACAGCACCTCGTTCAAAACACTCCTGAGGCCCAAAGAGGAAGCAGTTCAAATCCAAACACACTGTACGTTCAAGACGCAAGACACAGAGTGACAAGTTGATAGAAACTGTAGGAAAAAAAACAAACAACAAAAAAAAAAAAAACGGCCTCGGATATTTTTTCTATTACTGTGTACAACACACACTCAGTTCAAGAAAATAAGGCCTTCAGACTCTCCACAGAGTATGTGTGTGTTTGTGTGTGTGTGTCAGTCCTGGTGGAGGATATAAGCAAAGGAAGGTGAACTAGACTGAGCCAGTCCTTCTTAAAAATTCCAGCCCACACGCTGCGTGGGTGAGGAGCATCTATGGAGCGTCGCTGACATTCCACAATATTGGTTACGGGCAACGAAAAGAACAACACATTAAAAGTCCCCCTTGTTTAAAAGGAAAAAGTAAAGATTAAAAAAAGAAAATAAAAAGGTGGGAAAAAAATATGAAAAAAAAAGTCAGAGATCCTTGTGTAATAGTCTCCTTTGTTTAAAGAAAGAAGTAAAGATTCTTTTAACAAATAATTAAACTGGTGAAAAAAATCGGAATAAACGGCAACAACTAAGAAATCAGATCCTTTCTGCTGGCATCAGAAACAGGAACATGAACCTCAAACCAAACTTTTTTCAAAACGTTTAGTTTAGATTCACTTTCCAGGAGCTGGACCAAAAGCAAAAATGAAACGGTGAGGTATATAGTTGGATGGAATAAAGTTGTCATGTTTGTTTGTTTTCGTTGTCCGTTTGGATGGCCCCGTCGCCCTGGGGGGAGGGTCAGGTCGGGGAGCGACTGGGCTGGCTGCGGCTGGACGGCAGCATCCCCTCGCTGGAAGCAGCACGCCGGCCCAGCGGGGCGGCTGGGGGGTTGGGGTGGGGGGTCTGTCACTCCAGGGCGGGGCTCCAGGGCGGGGCTTCAGGGCGGGGCTCCAGGCCAGGGGCGGGGCTAGGGCTGCAGGTTGAGGGTGAACTTCCACTGCTGGGTGAGGGAGAGGCTGCACACCTCTACCGTCAGGCCGCCACTGCGGGCGCTCCGGCTGTCCAGACACAGGTTGGTGCCCAGGTGCCGCAGCTTGGAGTTGCCCTCGATCTGCTCCCATTTCTGTGGAGGACACACAGACACTGCAGTCAGCTTCACCTTCACACATGTAAAGACTTCTGAAGCTGTGTGCAAGTTATGTTTGGCTTGACCTCCATTGTCATATCAGTAATAAATGTTATTTATGTAGTTTTTTTTTATATATAAAAAACAGTGTACAAGTGTACAAAATTATATTTGAAATGGATTGGAAATGAAGATAAATGAAATTTAAATATATTCAAACATGTAGGGAACAAAATAAAAGACCACTAATTAAAGTCAAACCGATCAAGACATATTATGAGAGTGGCTTTTTGTACCAAGAAAATAAAAAAGGTGCTTAAAAATGAAGTCAAAACGCAGTGGAAGGGCTTTGTCAAGGACGCCATCATCTCCATTTGCACAATCTATTTATATAAGAACAAAAAGAAGTCCAAGGGCTTCAGACCTGCCTCTTCAATGTCATCCCTCCGTCCGTGCTGAGACAATGCACTATGCACAATGCACCGTCATGCTCATGATCACAATTTAAATTCAAGGCAGGGAATCAAACTAATCAAAGTAATCTTCCTGCAGATATAACAGGCAGTGACAGAGAAGGGACAACAAACACAGCTAAATTCAAACGCTCGTTTGGTGGACTGATTAAATGTAGTGCATTTTCGGATTCTTTTGAAAAGTTTTAACAAGTTCCAGAGCTTAGAGCCACAATAAGCAACAGTGCCAGTGCAACATGTACTGATCAGTGTGGCACAGGGCAAGGTGGGGCTCGTGGGGGTCTCCCCAACCCTGCAGCCAGACTCCTCCCTCTGGGCTCCGGGTGGAGCAGGACACAGAGGCCCGGTGGGCCTGCGCTCACTCACCTGTCTGCTGTCGTTTTCCCGGCAGCCCTGCAGTTTGATCTGGGAGCCGGCCGTGCGCTCCACCACCGTCAGACACAGGTCCATGTGCTTCACCGACTTGTCCTTCGTCAAGGCCCATTCCTGAACCCACACGATAACAAGGAGAACAGGTAACTTACAGCCATCTAGGGACCTCAACTTCATGCATAAACCCACAGGTGTTTTACACACTAAAACTTAAAACGTCTTGTGACTTCCCAACGAGGTGTCTAAAGAAGCCGTGGCAGTCCCTGTGATCCGAGGCCCATAATGCAGTGCGGTTTGTTTCAGAGCCACTCTTTCCTGGATTTGAGCATGCTGCACACAGTGCTTCCTGTACCCGTGATGCCAATGGTACCTGGTTGCCCCCGGCGTTGTGGCACTCGTAGACGCCAACCACGCCATCAGCAAAGTG